>NW_024432878.1:0-35037 GCF_017639785.1 Mesocricetus auratus
GCCAGCACTCTAGAGGCAGAGGCATGCACATCCCTGTGATTTCAAGGCTGGGCTGTACTGACAGCCTCCAAAACATTACAGAGAAACCCTGTCTCATAAAAACAAAATAAAATAAAATAAGCAGTCACCACATTTACAGTTTACTACATATTTTTGATAAATAACCTTAATAGGTTAATTACAGTCCTGTATAAAGCATCTTGACTATTTCTAAGATGCAAAGTAGAAAATTGGCTACAAGAAGATCGGACGATGAGGCAGGTTTGAGAAAGTAAGGAAAGTCTTAATTGAGTGGGTTTTATCTTTGTCATTGTGCCTTGTATTACCTGTCATAACCTTCATTTTCTTACTGTGTGTTCTTAAATGTTTATGGACAATATTCTGATTTAAATATTTGTGCTTTATACTTTCTACCAGTGTCAGTGTCCTGAATAAGAATTTGTTTAAATTAAATGTTGATTAATAAAGAGCTTATTGACTATGTACATGAATATGTTTCAATGGTAGAAATAATAAGTTAAGTTATAATTACTTAAGTAACCACAAATAAAGAAATTCAACTTCAGTAGAGTTAAATGTGTTGTGACCAAGAGCATGTCATTTATGTAAAACATTATAGTTATTTTTCTTCTTGATGTATTGATAGTTGAATCCAGGGTGATACATTAGGCGAGTTCTGTACCACTGAGCTATATATCCTTGGCTCTGCAAGCATGTTTTTTGTAACCTGCAAATTGATATTTAGAATATGTATCTGTGTAATTTTGACTTAGGAAATGTCTTTGTACATGTGGTTTTTCATGCTTTTTCCTTCTGTTCTTAATTTTCCCCATGTTTTGAGAAAATGTTGAAGTGCAAGTGAGGGGAAATCAAAGTTTTCATGAAGGCCATATTATAAATTCTAGTTTTAGTTTTAACTAATTTAAGTATATCTCAGAAGATTGTTTATTTCTGCTAAATAGGGTCTAATTACCATCCTGCCTTAGGGTTGTTTTCTTTGTCACCAGTCCTAACATTGAGTGGAGATTAAACACTTCATCTTTCATATGTAGCCTTTGCAGAGTCATCCTATTTTTTGAGGCATTTAAGAAGATGAGGTCTCATGTAATCCCTACTGCCTACAAATCCCACGAACTGTTTCCCAAGTGCTGTGTATATCGGCACCAAACATTATTGGCCAATAAGAAATTTACTCTCAAATGATTATTGTCTAATATTGAGAAATATTAAACTAGTCATATGTATGGCTTTGATTGTTTTTTTCAGTTGTTTTTGAGGCAAGGTTTCTTTGTGTAGACCTGGCTGTCCTGGAGTTCTGTAGACTTCGCTGGCCCTGAACTCAGAGATCCACTACCACCTCCCTCTGCCTCCTTAGTGCAGGGATTAAATGTGTGCACCACCTTTCTTTACTAGGTTTTGTTATTAATGATGTCACATGTGAGACCCAGAGGGAAGGAAGTGTATATATCATATAGAGCATGTGGAGACATGATTTCACTCTGTAGCTCTGGTTCTGAACCTATATACAGAAAAGTCTGGTTTTGCACTCACAGAGATCCACTGGCTTTTGCATCCTTGGTACTGGGATTATAGGAGTGCATCTAATTCCTGGCCAGGTACATGTTTCTGCTGAACAATTGAAATTGTAGAAGATGTGCTGTTTAAGTGAAATTTGCTGCTAGGCCTGAGCACCCAAGTTTGATTCCTGAGGTCCATGTGATGGATGGAAGTAGAGAACCAATATCCCAAGTTGTCCTGTACCTACCTAGTATTTTTCAAGCTTTGGCCTATTAATATTCTCTGGAATAATGTTTTTTCTCTCCTAATTATACACTGTGACATCATTATAGTGCACCTTGACATAATAATTATACATTGTGAAAACACTATTCTGCACTGTGAGATCACAATTATCCACTGTGACATCGCTATAGTGCACTATGACATCACAATTATGTACAGTGAAATCACTAACTGCACTATGACATCACATTTTTACACTGTGACATCACCATAGTACACTGTGAAATAACAATTATACATTGGGACATCACACTTCTGCACTGTAACATCAAAATTATACTCTCTGACGCCACGATATTGTCACTATTGTGACATCACTATATTGCACTGTGACATCACAATTAAACAGTGTGACATCACTATATTGCACTATGACATAACAATTATTCATTGTGACATCACTATACTGCAGTGGGACATCACAATTGTACATTGTGACGTAACTTTACAGAATTATGACATAACAAGTATACACTGTGTCATCACTATAGTGCATTATGACATCGAAATTATCCATTATGACATCACAATCCTGCACTATAACATCACAATTATCCATCGGGAAATCACTACACTGCACTATGACATCACAATTATACACTGTGACATCACTGTACTGCATTATGAAATCACGATTATACATTGTGACATCACTATTCTGCACTGTGACATCACAAAACTACACTGTGACATCATTATGCTGCCCTATGACATCAAAATTATGCACTGTGACATCACTATAGTGCACTATGACATAAAAATTATACATTTTTAAATCAATATTGTGCAATATGACATAAAATTATACATTGTGACATCACTATTCTGTACGGTGAGATAACAATTATACACTGTGACATCATGATTATACCTTGAGATACCACTATAGTGCAATATGACATCACAATTATACATCGTGAAATCACTATACTACACTGTGACATCACAATTATACACTGTGACATCACTATTGTGCATTATGTCATCACAAATATAAACTGTGAAATCACTATACTACACTATGACATCACACTTTTACATTGTGACATCACCGCAGTACACTGTGACATCACTCTTCTGCTCTGTGACATCAAAATTATACACTCTGAAATCTCTATACTGCACTGTAACATCATAATTATATCTTGTGACATCATTAGAGTTCACTGTGACATCACCATTGTAAAGAGTGACATCCCTATAGTGTACTGTGACATCACAAATATACATTGTAACATCACTGTGCTGAACTATGACATCACGATTATACCTTGTGACATCACTATTGTGAACTATGACATCACAATTATACATCGTTTCATCACAATATGGCATTATAACAATTATACCCTAACCCTAACCCTAACCCCAACCCTGCTGTATGACATCACAGTTATACACTGTGACATCACTATACTACACTATGACATCACAATTATCCACTGTGACATCACAACACTGCACTATAACTTCACAATTATACACTGTGATATCACAATACTGTACTATGACATCACAATTACTCAGTGTGACATCACTATAATGCACTACGACATCACAATTATTCACTATAATGCACTATGACATCACATCTAGACATTGTGACATCACTATTCTGTACTATGAAACATAATTATACACTGTGATGTCACTAAAGTTCACTGTGCCATCACAATTATACACTGTGCCATCACTATAGTGCAATATTACATGGCACTTATCCACTGTGAAATCATTATATGGCACGATGAATCACAATTATACACTGTGACATCACAATAGTGCACTGTGATACCACATTTATACCTCATGACATCACTATGCTGCACTATGACATAACAATTATACACTGTGACATCACTATAGTGAGCTGTGACATCACAATTATACACTGTGATATCACTACACTGCACGATGAAACACAATTATACACTGTGACATCGTTATAGTGCACTTTGACATAATACTTATACATTGTGATATCACTATTCTGCACGGTGAGATCACAATTATCCACTGTGTAATCGCTATAGTGCAATATGACATCACAATTATACATTGTATCATCACTATACTGCACTGTGATATCACAATTACATACTCTGACATCACTATAGTGCATTATGACATCACAAATATACATTGTGAAATCACTATACTGCACTATGACATCACACTTTTACATTGTGACATCACCATAGTACATTGTGAAATCGCAATTATACACTGTAACATCACTATGCTGCACTATGTCATCACGATTACACCTTGTGACATCACTATAGAGCATCAAAATTATATATCACTATATGGCACTATAACAATTATAATGAGTGACATCACTATACTGCACTATAACATCACGAGTGTAACTTGTGACATTACTATTTTACACCCTGACCTCACTATAGTTCACTAAAGTACACTATGACATCAAAATTAAACACTGAGAAATCAATATAGTACACTGTGACATCACAATTATACACTGTGACATCACTATACTGCACTATGAACTCACAATTATACATAGTGACATCATTATAATGCACTGTGACATCACAATAGTTCACTACGACATCACAACTATGCAATGTGACATCACTAAAGTGCACTATGTCATCACAACTATACCCTGTAACATCAGTGTAGTGCACTATGACATCACAACTATACATTGTGTCATCACTATACTGCACTGTGTCATCACAATTTTACATTGTGAACTCACTATAGTGCACTGTGATATCACAATTATACATGTGACATAACTTTAGTGCATTATGAAATCACAATTATACAGTGTGTCATCACTATAGTTCATTATGATATCACAATTATGCATTGTGACATCACTATAGAGCACTACAACATCACAATTACACAATATGACATCACCATAGTGCATTGTGACATCACTATTCTGTACTATGAAACATAATAATACACTGTGACGTCACTATAGTGCACTGTGACATGACAATTATACACTGTGACATCACTATCTTGCACGATGACATGAAAATTATACACTGTGACATCACTATAGAGCACTATGAACACAATTATACACTGTGACATCGTTGTAGTGCAATATGACATCAAAATTATACACTGTGACATCACTATGCTGCATTATGACATCACAATTTTTTTTGTTTTTTACAAGACAGGGTTTCTCTGTATTGTTTCAGGGGCTATCGGTCCAGCCCGGACTCGAACTCATAGAGATCCCCCTGCCTCTACCTCCCGAGTGCTGGGATTAAAGGCCTGTGCCACCACCACCCGGCTGACATCACAATTATATATTGTGATGTCACTATCATGCACTGTGGCATCACAGTTACACACAGTGACATCACTATACTGCACTATGAAATCACAATTATACATTGTGACATCACTATAGTGCACTGTGACATCAAAATTATACACTGTGACCTCACTATAGTTCACTATGATATCACAACTATGCATTTTGACATCTCTATATTGCATATATCATCATAATTATACACTATAGTGCACTATGACATCTCAACTATGCATTGCGACATCACTGTACTGCACTATGACCTCACAATTATACACTGTGTCATCACTATAGTGCACTATGACATCGCAATTATGCATTTTGACATCACTATAGTGCACTCAGACATCACAATTATACACAATAGTGCACTATGACACCACAAGTATGCTTTGTGACATAACTTTTCCTCTATGAACACTATTATGCACTGTGACATCACTACAATGCACTGTGACATCACAATCTTTATAGTGCACTATGACATCAAAATTATACACTGTGTTATCACTATACTGCACTATGACATCACAATTATCCACTGTGACATCAATGTAGTACATTATGAAACACAATTATACACTGTGAAATCACTATACTGCACTATGACTTCACAATTATCCACTGTGACATCACTATAGTGCACTATGAAACACAATTATATACTGTAAAATCACTATTCTGTACTGGGACATCACAATTATACACTGTGACATCACTAGTTTGCACTATGACATACATCACGATTATACCTTGTGACATCACTAGAGTGCAATATGACATCACAATTATACATAGTGAAATCACTATACTGCACTATGACATCACACTTTTACACTGTGACATCACAATAGTACACTCTGAAATCATGATTACATATTGGGACGTCACTCTTCTGGCTGTGACACCAAAATTATACACACTGATATCACTATACTGCTCTGTGACATCACAATTATATCTTATGACATCACTAGAGTGCACTGTAACATCACAATTATACAGTGTGACATCACTTTACAGTATACACAAGTATACACTATATCATCACTATAGTGCAATATGACATCGCAATTATACATTGTAACATCACTAAACTGCACTGTGACATCACAATCATACATTGTGACATCACTATGCTGCACTATGTCATCACAATTATACATTGTAACATCACTATTGTGCATTGGAACATCACAATAAAACACTGTGTCCTCAATATATGGCACTGTGTCAATTATACACTGTGACATCACTCTAGTGCATTATGGCATCACGAATATACATTGTGACATCACTGTACTGCACTATGACATCACAATTATACATTTTCTCCTCACTATAGTGAACTATGCCTTAACAATTTTACATCGTGACATCATTTTAGTGTCCTATGACGTGACAATCATCCATTTTAGATCACTAGAGTGCAATATGACATCACAATTACACATCTTGACATCACTATACTGCGATATAACAATCATACACTGTGGCATCACTATACTGCACTGACATCACAATTTTCCACTGTGACATCACAATACTGCACTATGACATCACAGTTACACACTGTGACATCACTATACTGCACTATGCCATCAGGCATTTAGTCTATGACATCACAATTACAAAGTGTGACATCACTCTAGTACACTATGACATCACAACTTTACAATGTGTCATAACTATTCTGTACTATACACTGTATACCCCATAGTGCATTGTGACATCACAATTATACACTGTGACATCACTGCAGTGCACTATGACATCAAGATTGTACGTTGTGATATCACTATATTGCAATATGACATCAAAATTATACATCGTGTCAACAGTTTACAGCACTATAATAATTATACACGGTCACATAACTATACTACACAATGATATCACAATTATCATCTGGGACATTGCAATACTGCATTATAACATCACAGTTTTGCACAGTGATATCACTATAGTGCACTATGACATCACAATTATACATTGGGAAACCATTATACTGCACTAGGACATCTCAATTTTACACTGTGACATTATACATTATGACATCACTATAGTGCAATAGGTCATCACCATTATACATTGTGACTTCAGTAAAGTGCACTATGATATTACAATTATACACTGTGACATCACTAAACTACATTATGACATCATAATTACACATCATAACATCACTGTAATGCACTATGACATCACAATTTTACAGCATGACATGACTATAATGCAATATGACATTACAGTTATTCACTGTGACATCATTATAGTCCACTGTGATATTACAACTATACATCATGACATCATTAAGTGCACAATGACATCACAATTACAGACTATAGTGCATTATGACATCACAACCATACATTGTGACATCACTATTCTGCATTATGAAATACAATTATACACTGGGACATCACTATTGTGCACTGTGACATCACATATACCATGAGACATCAATATACTGCACTATGACATCACAATTATACACTGTGACATCACTGTATTGCACTATGGCATCACAATTATACACTATAGTGCACTATGACATCACAACTATACATTGTGACATCACCATTCTGCATTATGAAACACAATTATACACTGTGACATTACTAAAGTACAATGTGACATCACAATGATAAACTTTAAGAACACTCTAGGGCACTATGAACAAAATTATACACTGTGACATCACTGCAGTGCACTATGACATCCCAATTGTACATTGTGACATCACTATAGTGCACTGTGACTTCAAAATTATACATTTTGACATCACTATAGTGCAATATGACATCACAATTATGCACTGTCACATCACTATGCTGCATATGACATCACAATTATACACATTGTGCCCTATGACAACAAAACTATACATTGTGACATAAATATTCTGCACTATGAAACACAATCATCCACTGAGACATCACTATAGTGCACTATGACATCAAAATTATACATTGTGACGTCACTACACTGCACTATGACATCACAATTATACACTGTGACATCACTAAAGTGTACTATGACATCACTATTGTACATTGTGACATCACTATATTGTATGTGATATCACAATTATACACTGTGACATCACTATAGTGCACTGTGACATCACAAATATTCACTGTTATTTCACAATATTGTACTATGAAACAAATTTATACACTGTGACATCACTATAGTGCATTGTGACATTACAATTATACTTTGTGACATCACTATAGTGTACTATGACATCACAATTATACACTGTGAACTCATTATAATGCACTACGACATCATAAATATGCTTTGTGACATCACGAATGTGCACTATGTCATCACAATTATACACTGCACTATGTAACACAATTATACACTGTGATATCATTACACTGCACTATGACTTCACAATTATCCACTATGACATCACTATAGTGCAATATGACATCACAATTTTACACAATACTGCATTATAACATCACTACTATCCAATGAAACATCACTATACTGCACTATGAAACACAATTATACACTGTGACATCACTATAGTGCACTATGTTCTCACAATTATTCACTGTGGCATCAATATATTGAAATATGACATCACTATTATACAAAGTGACATGACTATATTGCACTATGACATAACAATTACACTCTGTGACATCTCTATAGTACACTATGACATCACAAATTTACACTGTGACATCACTATAGTGCATTATGGCATTACGTTTATACATTGTGACATCACTATTCTGCACTGTGACATCACAATTTCAAACTGTGACATCACTATAGTGCACAATGACATAACAATTATACATTGTGACATCACTATACTGCACTGTGACATCAAAATTATACACTGTGGTTTCACTATAGTGCACTATGACATCACAATTATACATCATGACATCACTATACTGCAATATAACAATCATACACTGTTACATCACTATACTGCACTATGAAATCACAATTATCCAATGTGACATGACAATACTGCACTATAATATCACAATTATACACTATGTCATCACTATAATTCACTATGACATCACAATTATACACCCTGACATCATTATAGTGCACTGTGATATCACAATTATGAATGGTGACATCACTAAAGTGCACTATGACATCACCATTATACACTGTGACATCACTGTATAGAACTATGACATCACAATTATACACTATAGTGCACTGTGACATTACATTTATACAGTATAATGCACTATGACATCACAACTGTATATTGGACATCACTATTCTGCATTAGGAAACACAATTGTGATGTCATAGATCAATATGATCCCAAAATTATACACTGTGACATCACTATACTGCATTATGACATCACAAATATACATCGTGACAACAATAAAATGCATTATGACATACCAATTATACACTGTGAAATCACTATACTGCATTGTGACATCAAAATTACACATCGCAACATCTCTATACTGCACTATGACATCACAATTATACACTGTGACATCACTGTATTGCACTTTGAAATCACAATTATACCCTATAGTACACTATGACTTCACAACTATACATTGTGACATCACTATTCTACTTTATGTAATACAATTATACACTGTGACATCACTATGGTGCAATGTGACACCATAATTATACACTATGAGAACATTACAGTGCACTATTAACACAATTATACACTGTGACATCACTAAAGTGCACTATGACATAACAATTATGCATTGTGACATCACTATACTGCAATATAACAATTATACACTGTGACATCTATATACTGCACATCAGTATAGTGCACTATGACATCACAATTATACATTATATTGTACTATGACATCACAACTGTACATTGAACATCACTATTCTGCACTATGAAATACAATTATCACCATAGTGCACTTAAAATCAAAATTATATACACTATAGAGCATTATGACATCACAATTATATATTGTGATATCACTATTCTTCACTGTGACATCACAATAATACACTCTGACACCACTGTGCTGCACTGAGACATCACAATTATACACTGTAACATCATTATAGTGCACTTTGACACAACAATAATACATCATGATATCACTATACTGCACTATGACAACACAGATATCCATATTTAGATCACTGTAGTTCATCACTATCTGGCACAATGATATCCAAATTATACACTCTGACATCACTATACTGCACTGTGACATCACAATTATACACTGTGACATCACTATAGTGCATTGTGACAACATGCTTATACATTGTGACATCACTATTATGCACTGACATCACTATTCTGCACTGTGACATCACAATAATACACTGTGACATAATTATAGTGCACTATGACATAACAATTATACATCGTGATATCACTATACTGCACTATGACAATACAATTATCCATATTTCAGTCACTATAGTGTAATATGACATCACAATTATATATTGTGATATCACTCTACTGCACTGTGACATCACAATAATACACTGTCGCATCACTATACTGCACTATGACATCACAATTACACACTGTGACATCACAATAATGCACTATAACATCACAATTATACACCATGACATCACTATAGTGCACTATCACATCACAATTATACACTGTGACATCACTATACTGCACTATGACATCACGATTTTCCACTTTGACTTCACAATACTACACTTTGACATCACAATTATACACTGTGAAATCACTATGCTGCACTATGACATCACGATTATACCTTGTGATATCAGTATAGTGCACTATGACATCACAATTACACAGTGTGTCATCACTATATTTTACTATGCCTTATGTGATGTCATCTCATTTTTTAATCATTTAAATTACAGATGCAATCTTTGGACATCTCCCCGGGGGTGAATTATGCAATATCATCTCATTATTTGATCAGTTAAATCAATGATGAGGTCTATGGGTGTCTCCCCTGGGGTGAATTGTGCTATGGCATCTCCTTACTTTAAATCAGTGAATAGGTCTATGGGCTGCTAGCCATGGGGGAATCTTGTGATGTCACCTCCTTAGTTAGTCACTTAAGTCAATGATGAGGTCTATGGGTGTATTGCCATGAGTGAATCATGTGACTTCATCTCATTATTGAGTCACTAAAATCAACACAAGGTCTATGCACTTCTACCTAGGGGTGAATCCTGTGACTTCATATCATTATTGAGTCACTTAAATCCAAGATGAGGTGTATGCGGGTCTTACCAGAGGTTAAACCTCATTATTTAGTCACTTAAATCAATGATGACATGAATGGGCATCTCCCCATTGTTGAATTAAGCAATGTCATCTCCTTATTTTGTTACTTAAATCAGTGATGACATCTATGGGAGTCTCACCAGGGGTGAATCATATGAGGTCATCTCATTATTTGATCACTTAAATAGATTACGAGGTTTGTGGACCTCTCCCCAGGGGTTAATAATGCGACATCATCTCATTACTTAATCAAGTAAATCACAGATTTGGTCTGTGGGCATCTCCCCAGGGGTGAATCATGTGACATCTTCTCATTATTTAGACACATAAACTAATAATGAGGTCTATGTGTGTTTCTCCAGTGGTGAACTTTGCTATGTCATCTCATTATTTAGTCACTTAAATCAATGATGATGTCTATGGGAGTATCCCCACGGGTGAATTATGCGATTTTATCTTATTATTTAGTCACAAATCAATTATGAGTTCTATGGGTTTCTCCACATGGGTGAATTATGTAATGTCATCTCATTACTTGATGACTTAAAGATGAAATCTACTGGTGTCTTCCCAGGGGGGAACTGGGAAATGACCTCTCATTATTTTGTCACTTAAATCAATGATCATTTCTCTGCACATCTCTTCAGGGGTGAGCTTTGTGATGTCATTTCATTATTTGATCACTTAAATCAATGATGATGTCTATGGACACCACCCAAGGGTGAATTATGTGACCTCATCATTGATTTAAGTGTCTATATAATGAGATGACTTCCAATTATTCACCACTGAAGAGAGGCCCATAGACCTCATCATTGATTCAAGACACTAAATAATGATATGTCCTTGCAAGATTCATCACTGGGGAGAATCCCATAGACCCATCATGGATTTAAGTAACTATATAATGAGATGACAGCCCATGATAACCCCTGGGGAGACACACATACACATCATCATTGATTTAGGTGACTAAATTATGATAAATCTTTGCATGATTTGCAAATGGGGATACTCCCATACACCTTATTATTGATTTAAGTAACTAAATAATGAGATTCGGTCACATGATTCACCCCTGGAGACATGCCCAGAGACCGCATCATTGATTTAAGTGATCATATAATGAGATGTTGCTTACTTCATTCCTGGGTAGGTGCCCGTAGACGCCATCATTTATTTAAGTGATTAAATAATGAGATGACATGTTGCAATTAACCCTTGGGGAGATGCCCATAGACCCCTTCATTGGTTTATGTGAGAAAGTAAACAGATGACGTCACATAATTCAACCCTGGGGAGATGCCGTTGGAACTCATCACTGAATTAAGTCATTAATTAATGTGATGAAGTCACTTAATTCACCACTGTGGAGAGGATATACACCTTATCATTGATTTAAGTCTTAAATAATAATGAGATGACATCACATAATTCACCCACGGAGAGATGCCCATAGATATCATTACTGGTTTAAGTTACTAAATAATGATATTACATAGCATAATTCACCCCTACAGAGACACCCATATACGTCATCATTGATTTAAGTGACAAAAATATGAGTTGACCTGGTATAATTCATCCTTAGGGAGAAGACCATATACCTTATCACTGATTTAAGTGATCCATAAATGAGATGATGTTGTATAATTCATTCTTGGGGAGCGCCCTTAGAAGTCATCATTGATTAAGTGACAAAATAATATGTCATCGCATGGTTTGCCCCTGGGAAGATGGCCATAGACCTCATCATTGATTTAAGTAACTAAATAATGTGATTAGGTTGCAGTAGTCATCCCTGGGAGGTGCCCATAGAACTAATCATTGATTAATGTGATTAAATAATGAGATGACATCACAGTATTCACCCCTGGGGAGATGACCATAGAACTTACCATGGATCTAAGTGACTAAATAATGAGAGGATGTTGCATGATTGATTCCTGGGGATAAACCCATTGATTTCATTATTGATTTAAGTGACTAATGAAATGAAGTATCATAAGTCACCCAGCGGGAGATGACAATTGACCTGATTATTGATTTAAGTGACTAAATAATGATATGACCTCGAATGATTCTGCCATGGGGACATGCCCAAAGACCTCAACATTGATATTGGTGATTAAATAATTATATATCCTTGCATGATTTACCCCTGGGGACACTCCCATAGACTTCATAATTGATTTAAGGAACTAAATAATGTGATGCAGTCACTTGATTTAACCCTGGATAGATGCCCGGCACCTCATCATTGCTGAAAGTGATCATATACAGAGATTACATCTCATAATTAACCCTCGGGAAGACACTCATTGACCTCATCATTGATTGAAGTGAGTAAATAATGAGATGAGTCACATAATTCACCCCCTTGTGATGTGCCCATAGACCTCTTAATTGATTTAATGACTAAATAATGAGAAATGTCGCATAATGCAGCACCGGGGAGATGGCCATAGACATCAACATTGATTTAAGTGATCAAATAAAGAGATGAAGTCACATAATTCCCCCCAGGGAGACATCCCATCGAACTCATTATTGATTTAAGTAACTAAATAATCAGAAATTTCACATAATGCAGCCTCGGGGAGATGACCATAGACCTCATCATTGATTAAAGTGATCAAATAATGAGATGATGTCACATAATTCAACAGTGGAGAGACAGCCATCGACCTCAGCTTTGAATTAAGTGACTAAATAATGAGATGAGTTCACATGATGTACCCTGGGGAGACAGCCATAGACTCATTATTGATTTAATTGACTAATGAGATGAGGCCACATGATCCACCCCTGAGGAGACAACCATAGACATCTTTGATTTGAGTTATCAGACAATGAGATGACATAGCATAATTCACCAATGGTGAGATGCCCAGAGAACTGATCATTGATTTAAGTCATCAAATAATGAGATGATATCGCATAACTAAGCCCTGGGGAGACACTCTTAGACCTTAACATTTAAATAAGTCAATAAATAATGAGATGACAATTTATAACTCATCCCTGAGGAGAGGTCCATACTCCTCACCATTGATTTAAATGACTAAAAATTGTATTTTATAGCATGATTCACCACTAGGGCGATGCCTTAGACCTCATCATTGATTTAAGTGACCAAAAGTGCGATGAAGTCTTGTAGTTTACCAGTAGGGAGACACCTATAGACCTCAATTTTGATGTAAGTGACTAAATATTGAGATGACATCACATACTTCATCCATGGGGAGGTGCCCATACACCTCATCATTGGTTTTAGGAATCAAATAATGAGATGACCTCTCATAATTCACCCAGGGGGAGACACACATAGACATCATCTTTGATTTATGTAACTAAATAATAAGTTGACATTGCATTATTCACCACTGGGACAATGCCCATAGACCTCATGATTGATATAAGTGGCTAAATAAGGACATTAAGTCGCAGGATTAACCCCTGGGGAGATGCCCATAGACCTCATCATTGATTTAAGGAACTAAATATTGAGATGAAATCACATTATTCACCGCTGGGGAGTTGTCCATATGCCTCATTAATGATTTAAGTGATTAAAAATGAGAAGATGTCCCATAATGCATCCCTGGAGTGATGCCCATAAACCTCCACATTGATATAAATGATCAAATAATGAGACAAATTCACATAATTCACCCCTGTGGAGATGCCCATTCACCTCGTCATTGATTTTAGTGATCAAATAATGACATTAGGTCGCATAATTCACCACAGGGAAAAACCCATAAACTTCTTCATTGATTTAAGTGACTAAATAATGAGATGAGGTCACACAATTTACCCCTGGGGAGAAACCCATAGACCTCATCATTGATTTAAGTGACTACATAATCAGATGATGTCACATGATTCACCACTGGGGAGACGCCGATATACCCCATGGTTGATTCAAGTAATTAAATAATGAGATGATGTTGCATAATTTACCCTTGGGGATATGCAAATGGACCTCATCATTGATCTAATTGACAAAATAATGAGATGTTGTCATATAATTCAACCCTGGGGATATGGCCATGAACCTCATCAGTTAATTAAGTGAATAAATAATGAGATGAGGTCCTTTAATTCATCCCTTAGGAGATGCCCATAGACTTCAACACTGATTTAAGTGATTAATAATGAAATGACTTCACAAAATTTTATCCATGGTGAGATGCCCATAGACATGATCATTGATTTACATGACTAAATAATGAGATGACTTTGCATGATTCACCCTTGGGGAGATGCCTGTAGACCTCAACTTTAATTCAAGTGACTAAATAATGAGATGACGTCTCATCATAATTCATTCCTATGGAGATGCCCATAGACCTCATCACTGATATAAGTAATCAAATAATGAAATGATGTCACATAATTCACCCTTGGGGAGACACCCATAGGACATAGGAGCAGACTCCAGGAAATTATCAAAATGAGGGCTGAAATCAATCAAGTAGAAACCAGGGAAACACTGAGAAGAATCAACAAAATAGACAAACCTCTGTCCAAACTAACCAAAAGACAGAGAGAGAGCATGCTAATTAACAAAATCAGAAATGAAAAAGGGGACATAACAATGGACTCTGAGGAAATCCAGAAAATCATCAGGGCATACTTTGAAAATATGTACTCTACAAAATTCGAAAATTTAAAGGAAATGGACAATTTCCTGGATAGATATCACTTGCCAAAACTAAATCAAGAACAGATAAACAATCTAAACAGACTTATAACCCCTAATGAAATAGAAGCAGTCATCAAAATTCTCCCAAACAAACAAAGCCCAGGCCCAGATGGCTTCATTGCAGAATTCTACCAGAAAGTCAAAGAAGAGCTAATTCCAATACTCCTCAAAGTATTCCACACAATAGAAGCAGGAGGCTCACTGCCAAAGTCTTTCTATGAGGCTACAATTAGCTTGATACCCAAGCCACACAAAGACACAACTAAGAAAGAGAACTATAGACCAATTTCTCTCATGAAGATCTGATGCAAAAATGCTCAATAAAATATCCGCAAACTGGATTCAAGAACACATTAGAAAAATCATCCATCATGATCAAGGTAGGCTTCATCACAGGAATACAGGGATGGTTCAACATTAGAAAATCTATCAATGTAATCCACCATATAAACAAACTGCGAACAGAAAATCCACATGATCATCTCACTAGATGCTGAAAAAGCCTTTGACAAAATCCAGCACCCCTCAATACAGTTCTTGAAGTTCTACCTAGAGCAATAAGACAACTGAAGGTTGTCAATGTGAAACATATTTAAATGAGGAAGACAGCATTTTTGTAGATGACAGTGTACATAAGTTACCCCAAAACATCTACGAGAAAACTCCTACAGCTGAAAAATCCATGCAGTGAAGTACCTGGATACAGATTAACTAAAAAAGAAATCAGTAGCCATCATATATACAAATGATAAGCGGGCTTAGAAACAAATTAGGGAAATAAAACCCTTCACAACAGCCACAAATAATAAAAATTTCTTGGGGTACATTAACCTGGCAAGACAAATGGCTTGTACAACAAGAACTTAAAGTCTTTGAAGAAAGAAATTAGATATCTGAAGATGGAAGAAATCCCATGCTCATGGATCTGAAGGATTAAAACAGTAAAAAATGTCCATACTGCCAAAACATATCTACAAATTCAATGTAATCCACATCAAAATTCCATCATAAAATTTGCAGACCTTAAATGCACAATATTCAACTTCATATGGAAAATAAGACAAAATAAACAAACAAAAAACTGGGTAGCTTAAGAAAATATACTGTACAATAGAAGAACCTATAGGTATATTTCTATCCCAGATTTCAAGTTGCACTACAGAACATTAGCAGTAAAAATTGCATGGTATTTATATAAAGACAGACAGGTTGAAAATGGAGTTGAATCAAAGACTCAAAAATGAAACCATACACATGGACACTTGATTTTTGCCTAAGATGCCAAAACTACAAAATGAAAAAAAGAATGCATTTTCAACTAATGGTACTGGGTAACTGAATGTCAGCATGCAGAAGAATGCAAATAGATGCTCATCAGTCACCCTCAAGTATGTAGGGATCAAAGTCCTCAACATAAAACCAGATGTACTAAACATGAATGAAGAAAGAATATAGAATAGCCATGAAGTCATTGGCACTGTACACCATTTCCTGAACAAAACACAAATAATGCAGACAGTAAGATCAAATTTAATAAATGGGATCTCACAAAAGAGAAAACTTCTGTAAGGTAAAGGATTCCATCAACAGGACAAATCTTTATCCTATGGAATGGGGAGAAATTTCCCCAACTCCACATCTGATATAGGGTTAATATCTAAAATATATGAAGAATTACAAAAACTACCATAAAAAACAAAAATTCTACTTAAAATGGGGTATAATCTAAACATAGAATTTTTAACAAAGGCATCTCAAAAGGCTCAGAAGCACTTAAAGACATGCTCAATATCCTTAGACATCAGGGAAATGCAAATCAAAACAACTCTTAGATTTCACCCTATACCTGACAGAATGTGTAAATTCAAATTCGCAAGTAGGAACAATTAATAAGAGGTTGTGGAGCAATCAGAAAACTCCTCCATTGCTAGTGGGTATGCAAACTTGAACAGACACTTTGGAAATCAATATGATGGTTTCTCAGAAAACTGGAAAATTACCTATCTGAACACAGTGAACTATCACACTCTTGGGCATGTTCCCAAAGGATGCTTAACCCTCCTTCAAGGAAAACTGCTCAACTATGTTAATAGAAACTTTTTTGTAATAGCCAGAAACCTGAAAATAATAAAAATAAATGTTCCTCAACTGAAAAAAATGAAAACAAAAATGTGGCACATTTACAAATTGGAGTATCACTTAGCTTAAAACAAACAAAAACAAAAACAAAGAAACAAACAAACAAAAACAGCATCTTGAAATTTTCAGGCAAATGGATGGAATTAGGAAAGGTCATTTTGAAAGAGGTAATCCAGACCCAGAAAGATAAACATGGCATGTGCTCATAAGTGGTTATCAGTTGTAATGTAACAGATGGTCCTGGTGCAGTCCAAAGACCCAGAGAGGCTAAGTAACAAAGAATGATCAAGGGAGGGAATCATGAGTTTCTCTGCAAGGGGAGATAGAATACTGTGGTAGAATGGGGTTGGTGGTTACAGGGACATGGAAGTTCAGGGAGGACAATGTGAGGAGAGAGTAATGAGACAAGAAACACAACAGGAAGGCATCTTGGGAATGAGATAGAAAACTACTTAAGTGGAAACTCCCAGTAATCTATGAGGGTGATATTAGCTAAGATTCCCAGCTTTGGGGGATAACAAGCTTGCAACCAGAAAATTCTATTGTAAGGATTGTGACACTATCCTAGTGACAAATAATTCAACCTTCGATTATTTCCTGGCTACGAGATTTGCTGGCGTAAAGGTGGTGAGATATTGTGGGAATGGTAAATCATTAATTAGTGACCAGCTTGAGACCCATGCCGAGAGAGAGATAGAGATAGAGATAGATATATATATATATATATATATAGATAGAGAGAGAGATAGATAGATAGATAGATAGATAGATAGGTCAATAGTCATAAGGACAATTCTTATGAAGAAAACATTTAATTTGGGGGACTCTCTTAAAGAGGTCAGTCTACTCGTACAGCCACTTTGGAAATCAGTATGGAGATTCCACAGAAAAATGGAAACCTACCACAAGACCCAGCAATTCCACTCTTAGGCATATATCCAAATGAGGCAAATTCATAATAGAAGGATATCTACTCCAATATGTTCAAAGCAGCATTATTTTTAATAGCTAGAAACTGGAAGCAACCTAGATGCCCCTCAACTGAAGAGTGGATAGAGAAAATGTGGTACATTTACACAACGGTGTACTACTCAGCAGAAAAAACGATGGAATCTTGAAATTCGCAGGTAAATGGATAGCACTGGAAGAAACCATCCTGAGTGAGGTAACCCAGTCACAAAAAGACTAACATGGTATGTACTCACTTATATATGGATTTTTAAAAAATGTTTTACATTTCCTGTATGTTACTCTGTGTGTGTGTTTCTTATGTCACTAGATCCTCTACTTAACCTCCAAGTCTTGATAGTCTATCTTCTTTTATTTTTTAATTTATTTTTCAGTTTAAATTTAGATAAGAAACAAGGTTGCTACACAAGTCAGTTCCAGGACCCTCTTCCCTTCCCTCCTCTCCTCCCGTGCCATATTTCTCTTTTTGTGACTGGGTTACCTCACTCAGAATGGTTTCTTCTAGTGTCATCCATTTGCCTGCCAATCTCAAGATTCCATTGTTTTTTTCTGCTGAATAGTACTCCATTGTGTAAATGTACCACATTTTCTCTATCCACTCTTCGGTTGAGGGACATCTAGGTTGCTTCTAAGTTCTGGCTATTACAAATAATGCTGCTATGAACATAGTGGAACAGACATCTTTGTTGTATGAATGGGCATCTTTTGGATATATGCCTAAGAGTGGAGTTGCTGGGTTTTCTGGTAGGTAAATTCCCATTTTTCTAAGGAATCTCCATACTGATTTCCAAAGTGGCTGAACCAGTTGGCACTCCCTCCAGCAATGGAGGAGTGTCCCCCTTTCACCACATCCTCTCCAGCATAAATTGTCATTGGTGTTTTTGATTTTAGCCATTCTGACAGGGGTGAGATGGTATCTGAGAGTTGTTTTGATTTGCATTTCCCGGATGGCTAAGGATGTTGAGCACTTTCTCAAGTGCCTCTCAGCCATTTTAGACTCCTCTATTGAAAACTCTCTATTTCGTTCTGCAGCCCACTTTTTAATTGGATCCTTTGATGTTTTCGAGACCTGCTTCTTGAGTTCTTTGTAAATTTTGGAGATCAACCCTCTGCCAGATGTGGTATTAGTGAAAATTTTTCCCATTCTGTGGGCTGCCTTTTTGTCTTGCTGACTGTGTCCTTTGCCTTACAGAAGCTTCTCAGGTTCAGGAGGTCCCATTTATTAATTGTTGATCTCATTGTCTGTGCTACTGGTGTTATGTCCAGGAAGCTGTCTCCTGTACCAATTCGTTCAAGGGTATCACCCACTTGCTCTTCTAAGAGGTTCAGTGTGGCTGGATTTATGTTGAGGTCTTTGATCCATTTGGACTTAAGTTTTTTGCATGGCGATAAGCATGGATCAACCCGCATTCTTCTACATGCCAGCCTCCAGTTATGCCAGCACCATTTGCTGCAGATGCTTTCTTTATTCCATTGTATATTTTTAGCTTCTTTGTCAAAGATCAGATGTTCATACATGTTTGGGTTAATATCCAGGTTATCAATTCGATTCCATTGGTCTACCTGTCAATTTTTTTGCCAATACCAACCTGTTTTCAGAAAAATAGCTTTATAATAGAGCTTGAGATCAGGGATGTTGATGCCTCTGGATGTTGCTTTGTTGAACAGGGTTGTTTTGGCTACCCTGGGTCTTTTGTTTTTCCATACAAAATTGATTATTCTTCTTTCAATGTCTCTGAATAATTGTGCTGGGATTTTAATGGGGATTGCATTGAATCTGTAGATTCAATTTTAAAGCATGGTGGTCTGATAAGATGCATGGAGTTATTCCAATTTTTTGTAGCTGCTGAGGTTTGATATGCTGCCAAGTATGTGGTCGATTTTTGAGAAGATTCCATGTGGTGGTGAGAAGAAGGTATATTCTTTTTTATGTGGATGAAATGTTCTATAGATGTCTGTTAATCCCAGTTGGGTCATTACTTCTATTAGACCCTTTGTGTCTTTGTTGAGTTTCTGTCTGGTATTCCTGTCTAGTGGTGAGAGTGGTGTGTTGAAATCTGCCACTATAACTGTGTGGGGCTTTAGATGAGATTTAAGTTCTAATAATGTTTCTTTAACGAATTTGGATGCCTTTGTATTTGGGGCATAGATATTCAGGATAGACACTTCATCTTGGTGGGTTTCACCTGTGATGTATATGTCATGACCTCCTTCATCTCTTTTGATTGATTTTATTTTAAAGTCTAGTTTGTTAGATATTAGGATTGCTACCCCTGCTTGTTTCTTGGGTCCATTTGATTGGATAATTTTTCCCCAACCTTTAACTCTCAGGTAATGTCTGTCTTTGAGGGTGAGGTGTGTTTCTTGTAAGCAGCAAAAGCAAGGGTTCTGTCTTCGAATCCATTCTGCTAGCCTGTGTCATTTTATGGGTGAATTAAGGCCACTAATGTTGAGGGATATTAATGACCATTGATTGCTCATCCTTCTTCAATTTGCAATGGCTGGTTTTGGTGGAATTATGTTGGGAATTTCACCCCTTTGTTCTTTTGGCTGTCGGTTGAGAGGGATTCTATAATGTCTATGGTTTTCTGGTTGTAGTTAGCTTCCTTGGGTGGAGTTTTCTTTCCAAAATTTTCTGTAGGGCTGGATTAGTGGATACGTATTGCTTGAATCAAGTTTTGCCATGGAATATCTTGTTTTTTCCGTCTATAGTAATTGAGAGCTATGCCGGGTACAGTAGTCTGGGCTGGCATCCATGGTCTCTTGGTGCAGGTAGAATATCTATCCAGGACTTTCTGGCTTTCAGAGTTTCCATGGACAAGTCAGGTGTAATTCTGATATGTCTGCCTTTATATGTTACTTGACCTTTTTCCTTAGCTGCTCTTAATACTCTTTCTTTATTCTGTATATTTGGGGTCTTGATTATTATGTGGTGAGGGTATTTTTTTGTAGTCCACTCTACTTGGTGTTCTGTAAGCTTCTTGTACCTTCATTGGCATGTCTTTCTTAAGGTTGGGAATTTTTCCTTCTATGATTTTGTTGAATATGTCTTCTGCCCCTTTGAGGTGGTTTTCTTCTCCTTTTTCTATACCTATTATTCTTAGGTCTTTTCATGGTGTCCCATATTTCCTGGATATTTTGTGATAAGGATTTGTTGGACTTAAGTTTTTTTGTTTGATGAATCCATTTCTCCTAGTGTATCTTCATCACTTGAGATTCTCTCTTCCATCTCTTCTATTGTGTTGGTAATGTGTGTATCAGTAGTGCCTGACTGTTTGTCCAGCTTTTCTATTTTCTGCCTTTCTTCAGATTGTGTTTTTTATTGTCTCTATTTCAGTTTTGAACCCTTGCAGTGTTTGCATTGCTTCTTGCAATTTTCGGGTTATCTTTTCATCCATTTGTTGCCTTTTATTAATTTTTTGATTTGTTCTTTCTTCCATTTCTTGCATTTTTGGTTTGCTTTTTGTTACAATTCTTTCATTTTTTGCTTTGTTTCTTCTTCCATTTCCTGCCTTTTTTGGTATGTTTCTTCTTCCAATTTTTGCATTTCTTGCTTTGTTTTTTCTTCCATTTCTTGCTTCGTTTCTTCTTCCATTTCCTGCCTTTTTTCTTTTGTTTTTTCTTCCAATTCTTGCATTGTTTGGTTTGTTTTTTTCTTCCATTTCTTTGAAGGATTTTCCTATATCATCTTTTAGGGACTCTATCATTTTCATGAAAGTGGTTTTAAGGTTGTTCTCTTCTGCTTCGTTTGCATTGGAATGTTGGAGTCTTGCTGGTGTGGAGTATCTAGAATCTAGTGGCTTCATAGTTGTTTTTCTGTTGCTGAGTATGTTTTTGTATTGTCTCTTTCCCATCTTTTCTTCTAGTGGGTGCAGAAAGTGCCCCTTACTGGTCTTGAGTCCAGACTTCCCTTTTGGTGGGTGCTAACAAGTCCAATAATCTGGTGGTTCTTCTATTCTTTGTCCTTGTTCTGGTCCCGTGGGTGGAGAAGAAGAAAAGGAATCTGGGGCGCTTATTCTCCTACCTCGTCCCCTGGACCCTATGCTGTGTCCTGTTGTACCTGATCCTGTGGCCAGAACAGCTGCTGCCCTGGTCTCCCTGGCTCCTCTGGTTTCCTGGTTTCTTTGGTGCGAGAGAAGACCTAGTGTCTGGGGTGCTTAGCTCCCGTCAGGATTGGAAACTCTGTGCAGTTCCCAGGCGAGGACGCAGGCACTGGAACACAGGCCAGAACAGCTGCTTTCCTGGACTCCCTGACTCCCTCATATATGGATTTTAGACATGGATCAGGATAGTGCCAGTCTACACTTCCACTGATAGAGAGTCTGGGAAACAGGAAAGAACTTAAAAGTATGCAAATTACCCAAGAGAATCAGAATGAGGCAAGATCCTCTGAACAGATGGGGAACACAGTGAGATGTGGGGTGAAGTGGCAACTGGAAAGAAGAGAGGGGATAAGAGGAAGAGAGAGTAGGTCATGGGGGAACAGCAAGGTTGAGTGGGGGAGTAGAGTAAGGGGAAGAGGGAATCATAGGTTAGAAGACAGATTAGGCAGCAGAGTGACCTCTAGTGATCTAAAGGGATGACAACAATTGGCAAGCTAAGCAATAGTAGAGAGACCACCTCGAATGTCCATTCCTGATAATGAACTTGATGTCAATAATCATCCGGGAGCCTTCAACCAGTGACTGATGGAAGCAGAGGCAAACACCCAGAGTTAAGAATTGAACTGAACCCAATGAACCCAGTAACACAGAGAGAGGAGTGATGAGCAAATTGGCAAAGAATGGATGGCAAAACCAGCAGAGACAGCTGATCTAAATGGGGGAGAGGTCTTTGGCCTCAGACCAACAGCTGGGAGGCCAGCATTGGTCTGATCCAGACCCACCAAATGTGAATGTCAGTGAAGAGGCCTGGGCAACCTATGGGGCCCTGAGCAGTGGATCAGTGTTTATCCCTGGAATACAAACAGACATCATGTACCCATAGCACAAAGAGGGATGCTCTCTCAGCCTGGACTCTTAGGGGAGTGCCTGGACTCTACCCTGAGTAAAATGACAGATTCTAGATATCACCTATGTGGGAGGAACTAGCAATAGGGTGGGAGGCTGGGGAGGAATTGTGGGGTGTGGGAGGAGGGGAAGGAGAAGGAACTGGAATTGACATGTAAAACAAGCTATTTAAAATTAAAATAAAAATTTTTAATAAAAGAACAAGAATATTACTAATCCAAAACAAAATTAGGAATCACAGAAGAAGAGGCAACATATTTGTCTATGGAATGTGGTGAGGCAAATAAGTCCCCTTTCCTTATCACATTAAAATTGACTTGGATCACTTTGTAGTTCTCTACAATGTCCTAGTACTTTACTTTTTTATGCTCCCTGACACATTTCTTTTATGATGATTTTTTCAAGAGTCTTTTATGTCTGACATAATGCAGTTTACACCTATCTCCTCAAACACATTTGGGAATGCTCAGTCATTCTTCCTGTGTTTAATGTACAATGTGGTATTCAGTTCTCACTACTGGATTCCACTCTAGTTAGTGTTCACCAACTTCAATCTCACTGAACATATGGAGGACAGGAGGCTACTGCCAACAAACCAGTACCAAGAAATATTGCAATTTCCTTTCCTACACACATTTGGTTGGTTGAACATAGAACTATGAAGGAAGTTTGGTTGTCACAAGAGCACCAGCTTTTCAAAAACACTAAAATTACTACTTTTTATCTTCAAAATTTCATAAAAGTCATGGATATCCAAATCTGTGAAGAACTGTTGGATGAAGAGGCAATTCTGTGACTCTTTACTGAAAACTTCACAGGAAGAGATTCGATATTGCCTAAACTTATATGAAATTTTCCTCCAGAGTCGAAATATTTGTTCGTCATCAAAGTCAATTATAGTAGCTAACTTACACTTGTACTTGATCATTAGATACCTTTATTAAAATTATTGTCACTGTCTGCTGGATTGATGAAGGGGGGAATCAGGTCTTGCCCTTTCATCCAGGACACCATTCAGCTCTTCTCCATTTCATCATCCTGATTGCACATTGTTACATTGAATAAGGTGGGACTTATGACTTACTCTCTATTATGAAATGGTCCTGAGTACTTAATCTTCCTACTTTATGGGACCAATTGCTTATCTATAAGCACAATATGGGCCTTAAAACACTTTCTCCACAAAGAGTGTCAGAGAAAATCATGCTCCACAAATCTGGGGCCTTACCTATTTCACATTTTAAGAAGTTTTATATCTGCTTTCCCTTCTATCAAGTTGACTGACACATATTTCTTTGAATAGCTTGCACAGCAAGGTAGATTCATAATTTCTTGATTTTCATGAGGATACCTCATACCTACTCCCTCTGACCAAGTGGCTCTACACATTTTCTTCTGACACATAGCAACTGGAAGTTCACTTCAAATGCCAGAATCTTCTTAGAAGTATTGTGAGACATTATGTCCCACCTGACATGAATTTTGGAAGGTGTTTATATTATAACCTTTATGTTCTTTTGGAATCTTGTGGAATACCTTGATCTTGCTCTACATCATAAGGTACCCTGACACATTTTTTGAAAATGTATCCAGAACCTCTACTATCTACCCCTAGATTTATTTAACAATGTAGTTCCCTACTAAAAATGACCGTATATATACTTGTCTTCATAAGAAATTAAGAGTCCTCTCAAAAGCACAATTTAGTGTCATAAATTCTGTAGAAAATAGACTTTGTCTAATATGGTGTCATTTTAACTCAAGGGATAGTATTTTGCTGTATTTTATTTTAATAATGAATGAACTTCAGATGAAAGTTTTTTGAAAAAAATGCCTTTACTTGTCATCTGATTCAGGATCATCAGCTTGTCCTCACATAATTTGGAAGTGCAATTCATTCATTCCACCACAATTTATACTCAGATCACTGTATCCTATTGCACCAGGGCACATGATTATCAAGGATAGCTCAGACCTGACTTTCATTGTCTCATGTTAGAAAAACTAGTGTGGACCCCATCATTCATACATATGTTTAAACAGCTGAATATAAATGTTATGATGTGTTCCTTCTGACAATGACATCTCTGAGATTTTCCTATCTTCCATGCAGACATGAACCATTCCTGAATTTTCTATGTATTCTGATGATCTTTATCCTCTGACATCTGGATCCCAAGACCTCTCTCTCTGAGGGTGTGAGGTATTGAGCCACTACATATGGTGATTCCAAACTGCCTCCTCCTATCATTCCTGTATCTAGCAAACATTTTCAGTCTAATGGGACCCATAATCACAACCATTTCCCAAGAAAATTCAGACCTTTATCATATACTGTTCTACATGCCAATCTCTATCCAAGCTTACCTTTTTTTTCTTCTCATCAAGGAGATCTCAGATGTTATCAGCCTGCTATGACCAAAGGAGAATAAGATATTATTCTTCTCATCAAGATAGCATTGTTCTGTTTTAATTTGTGGCACCAGAAACTAATGTGATCACCTAATGACTGCGTCCTAAATCTAAAGCTTTCCATCAAGTTTTCAAGTTAGGAACAATCCCATCATTTTAAACTCGGAGTAAAGAGTCCAAAAAGAACATCAAAGAGACATATGCTGTGGACACCAACAAGTAAAGAATGGAATTCTCATTGTTGCCTAAACTCCCTAGGATGAGAAGATAATATGGACATGACTTTGTTGTTGTTCTTAATATTGTTATATTCTAGTAGATTCTGCATTTGTTTAAGTTTAGACAATAATTAGTTGAAAAGTTTTGTTATACATTCCCTGCCATTAAATATCAGCAATCATATTGACAGATTTTAATTTTTTAATGCAAATTGGAAACAAGTGTTTCTTTATCTTACAATCTCAGTTCACTCCTGTACCCATCTTGCCATTCCTCTGTCATCTCCCCATCACAACCAATCCTCTCCATAGAATGAATGAGGCCTCCCATAGGGGATTTTCAAGTCTTTCATGCTAATTTTGGCAAATCCAGAATTTCCCTGCTGTGTCTATGCCAAGATGGCATCCCTCTATGTTGAAAGGGGTCCAAAAACCCATTTCATGCAACATAAATAAATACTGGTTCCACTTCCAATGGCCCCATTATCTGCACAAGTCCCCAAACTGACACACATGTTTAGGGATGCTGCTTTGGTGTTGTGCAGATTTCCTGTCAGTCTGTAATCTGTGAGCTCACCCTTACTCAGATTTGCTGTTTCTCTGCTTTTTTTCCTACATGGTCTTGGCTTCCTTGTTCAGCAGTCTTCCCTCTGCACAAATGGAAAAAAGGTGTTAGGCTCAGTGCATTCCTGTCACTCTCTGCTTCTCCTTCCATCAGCTAATGGATGAATCCAATGCTGGCCTTTAAGGTAATAATCAATCTTATTATAGGGAAAGTGTATTTTAGGTAACCTCTAAACTATTTCTTAGATTTTAGTTGGAGTCATCCTTGTAAATGGGAATTTTCATAGTGCCTATATTCTTTTTAATTACATAATGGCTTTCTCTATAAAGGTATCAATTTATTTGTTGTCCTTCTGTGTACTCCACCAACCTTTTCTTACTGATCCTTCATGTTCTCTAACCACTTTCCCTGCTAAGCTCCTTTTTGCTCCAACCACCTTCTTCCCTCCTGACCTACACAAGAGATCTTCTCCCTATCCTTTTCTCAGGACAGTCATGTATGTGTCTCCTAGGGATCTACCTGATTTCTAACTTCATTGAGTTCATAGACTGTAGGCTAGTTAGCCTTTTTTTCTATCTCTGATACCTGCATATGTATGAGTACATACCATATTTCTATTTTTGTGTCTGGGATACCTCACTCAGGATCTGTTCTTCTTGTTTCATCCTTAGTCTGAATATTTCAACTTGTCATTGTTTTTACTGAAGAGAAGTCCTTCAACGTTTATATGTACCGCATTTTTTTCTTCCACTCTTCAACTGAAGGGCAGCAAGTTTGCCTCCAGATTCTGGCTATTACACATTGTTGTGCTATTAACAAATTTGAACACATTTCTTGTGGTATGAATAAGCAGCATTTGGATATATGCTTAAGAAATGAATTTCTGGATCTTGAGGTAGACTTATTCACTTTTCTTTTGTGTGAAAATTCCATACTAATGTCCAAGTGACAGTACAAGATTCCAATCCCACCAGCAATAATGTGGTGTTTCCCTTTCGCAACATCCTCTCCAGTATAAGCAGACACTTGTGATTTTATTTTCCCATCATGACAGGCAAAGATGATAACTCAGAGATATATTGATCTGCATTGCCTTAATGCTTAAGGACATTGAACAATTTTTAAATGACTTTTGACCATTTGACATTTCTCTGTTGACAATTCTTTATTTTGATCTGCACCCCATTTTTAATTGGATTATTTGGTGTTTTTGTGAGTATCTTCTTGAGTTCTTTGTATAATATTTGAGATTAGTCCTCTATGAGAAGTGGGTTTTTGAATGTCTTTTCCCATTTTGTCGGCTAACCTTTTGTCTCATTGACTATGGTGTTTGCCTTACACAAAATTCTCAGTTTGAGAAGATCCCATTTATTAATTATCCATCTCAATGTCTGTGCTTCTGGCATTATGTTCCGCAAGTAATGTTCTGAGCCAACGCATTCAACTATACTTCCTACTTTCTCTTCTAAGTGCTTCAATGTGACTGTTTTCTTGTTGTTGAGATCTTGATTCATTTGGATTTATGTTATGTGCATGGCAATGTATATGGATCTATCTGTAGACTTCCACGTGTCACCTTCTATTACAGTTTCTTGAAGATGTTTTCCATTTCATTGTATATTTCCTCATTTTCAAAAATCAGGTTTTCATAGGTGTGTGTATTAATAACTGGGTCTTAAATTATATTATTTTGGTTCTACCTGTCAGTTTTTTTGCCAATGCCAAACTATTCTCTTTAGTGGTGTTCTATACTAGAGCTTGAAATCTAAAACAGGCAGTGCCTCCAGGCCTGAATTCGAGTGCCTCGGTAATAGCCAGGGAACAGCAAAGATCTTCCCATTCTTGCAGGCCCCAAGCAGCCCAGATTCCAGATCTTCCCTTCCACCAATGATACCAGTAAACCAGCAGATCCTGGAGAACAGGGGGACCAGTTGGTCAGTCAGGACCAGGTAAAACAGGCTCTGCATATGGTCCTGCATTCCAGTGAATGGGGATCATCAGACAATGGCACAGAACTTCTCATCCTGGCCAGTTCAGAGTAGCACAGTTTCCATGTCTTCTCTTCCACCAACAGGACCAGGAAACCAGCAGATCCAGTGCATGGCTATTGCCTGGGAACTGCACAGAGCTTCCCAACTCTGATGGAGTTGAACAGCTCACATTGAAGGTATTCTCTTCCACCAATGAGACCAGCAATCAAGTAGATCCAGTACCTGGAGATCGCCTGGGAACTTCTAAGAGCTTTCCATCCTGGTATGAAGCGAGCACCCGACATTCAAGGTCTTCTCTTGCACCAATGACACCAGTAAATGAGGAGATCCAAACCATGAGACAAGTTGCTCCGGTGGGACCAGGTAAAATATGCCCTGCATCTGGGCTTGCATTTCAGTGCCTAGGTATTGCCTGGGAACTGCACAGATATTCCCAGAACGGCAGGAGCCATGCAGCCCAGATTTCATGTCTTCTTTTCCACCAATATGACAAGGAACCCCGCAGATCCAATGCATGGGGATCGCCTGGGAACTACACAGAGCAACCCTTCTAGGCAGGAAGTGAGCAGCTCAGATTACAGGTCTTGTCTTCCACTAACAAGACCAGGATACCAGCAGATCCAGGAGACCAGGGGAACAGCTCATTTGGCGGTACCAGGTAAAACAGGTCCTGCATCCGGTCCTGAATTCCAATGCCTGGGGTTCACATGGGTATGGCACTGAGCTTCTCATCCTGGCAGGAGCAGAGCAGCCCAGATTCCAGGTCTTCTCTTCCACCAACGGGACAAGGAAACCAGAAGGTCCAGTGCATGGCTATCGCCTTGGAACTGCAAAGAGCTTCCATCCATGGAGGCACTGAGCAGCCCAGATTCCAGGCCTTCTCCTCCACAAAGGAGACCAGCAAACCAGCAGATCTAGGAGACTGGGGAATGTGCTTGTCCGGTGGAACCAGGTAATACAGGCCCTGCATCAAGGCCAACATTCCAGTGGCTGGGGATCAGGTGGGACCTCCACAGAGCTTCTCATCCTTGCAAGAATGAGCAGTCCAGGAGGAGCGCGAGCCCACCCCGGTGCTCGGCTCCGGGACCTCCGCGGGACGCGGCCGCGCCGCCGTCGGCAGGAAAGCCACAAAGAAAACTGACAAACCCAGACCAGAGGATAAAGATGACCTAGATTTCACAGAGCTCTCTAATGAAGACCTTCTGGATCAGCTTGTGAGATACGGGGTGAACCCTGGTCCCATTGTGGGGACAACCAGGAAGCTGTATGAGAAAAAACTGCTGAAACTGAGGGAATAGGGGACAGAATCCCAATCTTCTACTCCTCTGTCAACAGTCTCTTCCTCAGCAGAAAATACAAGACAGAATGGAAGTAATGACTCCGACAGATACAATGACAATGATAAAGACTCTAAAATAGGGCTCAAGCTTGAGAAGAGAGAGCCACTAAAGGGCAGAGCAAAGACTCCAGTAACACTCAAGCAAAGAAGAATTGAACACAACCAGAGCTATTCTCAAGCTGGAGTAACTGAGACTGAATGGACAAGTGGACCTTCCAAAGGCGGACCTCTGCAGGCATTAAATAGGGCGCCCACACGAGGGCCAAGAAGAACTCCAAGAAAAAGGGTGGAAACTTCACAACATTTTCGTATAGATGGTGCAGTAATTTCAGAGAGTACTCCCATAGCTGAAACTATAAAGGCTTCAAGCAACGAATCCTTAGTTGTCAATAGGTTGACTGGAAATTTCAAGCATGCATCTTCTATTCTGCCAATCACTGAATTCTCAGACATACCCAGAAAAACACCAAAGAAACCATTGCCGAAAGCTGAAGTGGTTGAAAAGACAGAGGAGAGAAGAGTAGAAAGGGATATTCTTAAGGAGATGTTCCCCTATGAGGCATCTACTCCAACAGGAATTATTGCTAGTTGCCACAGACCAATCAATGGGGCTGCAGGCCGGCCGCTAGAGCTCAGTGACTTCTGGATGGAAGAATCGTTTTCATCTAAGTATGTCCCCAAGTATACTCCCCTGGCGGATGTCAAGTCAGAAAAGACGAAGAAGGGACATTCCATTCCCATGTGGATAAAAATGTTGTTGTTTGTGGTAGTAGCAGTTTTTTTGTTTTTGGTCTATCAAGCTATGGAAACCAACCAAGGAAATCCCTTCACTAATTTTCTTCAAGACAGTAAAATACCCAACTGAAGGAAGTCACTTCGCCACATTCAACTTGATCTCCTGTTTTTAATAACTGTAGAAAAACAATTGTGTTCGCTGTTGCCTGAAGAACTAACATTGTGGTGTCACCTCAGTAAAGTCAGTGCTGCATTGAAAAGCCAACGAGACGCATACATGGACCTCATTTCAATATTTTGAAATTTGGAGATCACACTGTGCCATATGAATAATTTTTTTAGCTCTGGAACTTTTTTGTAGGCTTTATTATTTTTAATGTGGACATCTTATTTCACTTTTGGGGAAAATGCATTGTTTCGTGTATTTGAAAAATAAGGCAAAACATGGTGATGTAATTAATGTGACACTACACATTAAATACTTGGAATTCTTACAGAAAAGATTTATGACTTATTCTCTACGAGTAAAAATGTTACAAATGTGAATGAAGTTGAGTTGGAGAGAGTTTCCCAGTTGTGCTTCCTGTAATGCGACGGTGTGTTGTTCATGGAAGGGTTAGCAATAACCTCTTCTGTGACTTCTGTCAGTGACGGCATTGTTGGTGCAGCCCTCTCATACTGCTTCCTAAAATAGTTTCATATCGTGAAAGTCCTGTTTCGTTAAAACCATTTAGGTACACTTGCTTCTCCACAGGGATCTTGTAGGGCAGCATAGACGCCTGTTTTCAGTTACTATTAGCTGACTGCATTCGGGAGAGCTGTTAGCTGGCTATGAGGCTGTCATTGTACTTTTATCTACAGCAGAGCATTTATCCTGTCAGTCCAACAAATAATCAAAATATTCGTTAGGTAAACAAGTGTGCAGGGATGTTTGTTTAGAAGTTATGAACTAAACACTGGTCCTCTGTTTCATTTGGATTCATTGTTTCAATGTCTTCTATTACCAAAAAATTACTTTGCCAGGGATTTTTTGTTTTAGGTTGAGGAGGGGTGTTTATGGGGTTTTTGTTTGTCTTAACCATATAATATCCTGATGTAATTTGATTTAAAAGTATATCAGTTGCTTTTAAATCACATGTAGTAGCAAATGCTTCATTTGTAATTTCAAATAAGGTGGGCGTTATGATTGAAGTGATTAACAATATCCTTGTGGTTGTCTTATTTTTTAGCTGAAATTTACCTCATGTATCGCTTAAAGTTGCAGTAAATTTAAATTTTAGTTGAATCAAGTAAAGCAAAAAAATTTAAACTTAGTCATTTAAGTTGCAATTTTACAGTCATTGACTGTAAAGCACACTAAAAATGTAAATTATTTTTAATAACATCCAAAATGTAAAGATAATTTTAATTTTTAAAAAGGAGGAAGCTGAAGATGAATATTTAGACCACACAATATTCTATTATTGTAGTTAGCTTTTAGATATTTCATGGACATTTTATGTAAGCTTTTGCCATTGAGACCAGAACATGTAGGGCATGTGGGAAACTGACTTAGGTCTGAAGTGCTTGCCTCTCTGAGTAAAAATGTCTCTTTTGAGATGAGCCACAGGGTGGCCATGTTTTACTCAACTTTTCCACTCTAAGGTAATAGCCATCTTTCTTCCTTTGTTTTCAGACATTGCTTCCCATATTGCTTTTAGTCTTTTGTTTATAATTTAAAATTGTGAGAAGCCCCATTTAATGTTTAAAAATGTGGGGAGATAAATGAGACTTATACTATAACCAAGGTCAGTCTGCAATAGGAAAAGTATGGTCCAATATAGCAAAAATAGGGCCAGGTAAAACATGCCTTTTTTTTAAAAGTGTACTTGGTCTTTTGTCTGTGTCTATTTTAGTCCACTAGGGTAAATGTGTCCTTGATGTAAATGCAAAGCATTTATTAATTCCTAGATGTAGACTTTACAATATAATTCAATAATAAAGTAATTAACCTCTAAAAAAAAAGAATGAACAGTCCAGATACCAGGTCTTCTCTTCCACCAAGGAGACCAGGAAACCAGCAGACCCAGGAGACCAGTCCATCTTCCAGGTTTTCTCTTCAAACAACAAGACCTTGAATCCAGAAGGTCATGGAGACCAGGGGACCAGCAGGTCCAGTTGGACAAAGTAAAACAGGCCCTGCTTCCGGGTCTGCATTCCAATGTCTGGGGAACGCCTAGGAACTTCACAGAGCTTTAAATTTTGGCTGGAAAATAGCAGCCCAGAATCCATGTCTTCTCTTTCACCAACAAGAACAGGAATACAGTAGATCCAGTGCCTGGATATCACCTGGGAACTGCACAGAGCTTACCATCCCGGCACAATGTGAGCAGCACAGATTCAAGGTCTTCTATTCCACCAGCAAAACCAGAAAACCAGCAGATCCAGGAGATCCAGGGACCAGAAGCTCAGTCAGTACCAGGTAAAACAGGCCCTGCATCTGTGCCTGCATTCCAGTGCTTGAGGTTCACCTGGAAACTGCACAGAACTTCTAATCGTGGTGGGAACTGAATATCCTAGATCCCAGGTCTTCTCTTCCACCAACAAGAACAGGAAACCAGCAGATCCTGGAGACTAGGGGACCAGCTCAACTGGCAGGAACAGGTACAACAGGCCCTGCATCCGGTCCTGAATTCCAGTGGCTGGGTATTGCCTAGGAACTGCACAGAGCTTACCACCCTGGCAGAAAGCCAGCAGCCCATATTCCAGGTCTTCTCTTCAACCAACTAAACCCGAGAACTACCAGATCCAGGAGATCAGGGGACCAGTGTCTCTGCTGGGGCCAGTTAAACCAGCCCTGCATCTGGCCCTGCATTCCAGTTACTGGGGATCGCCTTGGAAGTTCAGAGAGCTTTCCATCCATCCAGGAGCAAAGCAGCCCAGATCCTGGGTCTTTTCTTCCACCAATGTGACAATGAAACCAGTAGAACCAGGGACCAGGGATCCAGGTGGGAGGCTAAACAACCCAGATTCCTTGTCTTCTTCTCCAACCACAGGACCAGAATTAGGACGAGGACTACCAGATTATTGGGCTTCCTAGCTCGCCCTGAATGGAAACTCTGGTCCTCTAACTAGCATACATGTAAGTTGCTCTTTCTGCACCCACAAGAAGAAGAGATGGGAAAGAGACAATATATAAACACACTCAGCAACAGAAGAAAAATATCACCCACCCCTAGTTTCTAGAGACTACCCACCAGCAAGACTCCAAAATTCAAATGTAAATTAAACAGAAGTGAATGACCATAAAAACAACTTAATGAAAATGATAGAGGCCTTAAAGAGGACATAGGTGTATGCCTCAAAGAAATTGATGAAAACACAAACGAAAAACTACAAGAAATGGAAGAAAAAGCAAACCAAATAATGGAAGAAATGGAAGAATAAGCAAAACAAAAAATTCATTAATGAAAAAAATGAAGGAAAAGATAAACTGAAAATTGCAAGAAAAAATTCAAACAGAGCAAGTGTCGAAAACTAAAATAGAGACAAATTAAAAACACAATTTGAAGAAAGGCTGGAAATAGAAAAGCTGGGCAAACGGTCAGGTACTACCAAT
>NW_024432879.1:0-1925 GCF_017639785.1 Mesocricetus auratus
CTTGCTGAATCTTGTTTTTATTACTTAAATTTTAAATAGCTTGATTCACATGTCAATTGCGGTTCCCTCTCCCTTCCCTCCTTCTGCACCCCCACCATCCACCCTAGCCTCTCACCTTATCACCATTTCCTTCAACATAGGGAATATCTAGAGTCTGTCATTTCGCTCAGGGCAGGGTCCAGGCACTCGCCTAAGAGTCCAGTCTGAGAAAGCATCCCTCTTTGTGTTATGGACACATGAAATCAGTTTGTATGCCAGGGATAAACACTGATCCACTGTACAGGGCCCCATTGGTTGCGCAAGCCTCCTATCTGACTCTAACACTCAGTGGGTCTGGATCAGTCCCATGCTGGCCTCCCAGCTGTCTGTCTGGGTTCCAAGAGCTCTCCCCTGTTCACATCAGCTATGTCTGCTGGTTTTGCCATCCCATTCTTTGCCAATTTTCTCATTGCTCCTCTCTCTGGTCACTGTGTTCCTAGGGTTCAGTTCAGTGTTTAACTGTGGGTGTTTGCCTCTGCTTCCATCAGTCACTGGACCAAGGCTCCAGGATGTATAAAGACATCAAGTTCATTATCAGGAATGGACATTCAAGGTGGTCTCTCCACTATTGCTTAGCTAGCCAGTTGGTGTCATCCCTTTAGATCACTAGAGGATCTAGTGCCAGATCTCTCTTCAAACCTATGGCTTTCCCAATATTATGGTATTTATCATCCTGTTCTTCCCCTATTCTACCTCCCACTCAACCGTCCTGTTCACCCATGACCTACTCTCTCCTCCTCTTCCCCTCCTCTCTTCTTCCCAGCTCCTACTCCCCCCACACACGTTTCATGGCCTCATTAAGAGAATCAATATCTACATATGCTGTCAATAATGAATGTACATGACACTTAACTTAAGAGGTGAAATATCCAAAGGTAACACTGCATCTCAGCTGCTCTATGCCTCTTGTTCCCATGATCTTAGAAGTCAGAATTCCATCTGGCAACAGTTATGATCTAACATTCAGTCACATTATATTTAACCTCCAAAATTCGTAATCAACCCTACCCTTTCATGGACTTACGTTATAACATAATTTATTTTTTCCAAAAACTGCAAATCTCATTCTGATTTTTCCTTAAATGGATTAGTCATGGAAAGTGGAAAACAGGGGTTTCTGTGGCTGGAGCTTTTTAGGTTTGTTTGTAAATCTCCTATGCTTTTTGCAACACTTTATCTTGCATGTATTTTCTCCATATTTACTGAAATTATGTTGTCCATCAAAACAATGTTCTATAGTTTTATGTGAAGCAGTGATGAAATTCTGAGAAATTCTGTTCAATATTTTCCCCTGTATTTTACTTAACTGTCCTACTTCCTTGTATTTAAAGTATGCATAAGCTCAGAGTTTGTGAGAAAAACATGAATTTTGATAAATTTAAAGTTTTCCAACAAAATGTAATTTTTTTGTCTTCTGTGATGGTAGAGTATTTAAAGAATACAGGCAGATTGAGACAGTTGGGGGCTTCTAATATTCATTCCTGAGCTATTTAGAGAATCCTTGAATAGGAAAAACAAGAACAAAAACAAAAACCAGAACAAACTCTACAACAACTCTCTGAAACAAAAAAATGCCACACATACAAACAAACTGAACATAGGTTTCTTTTTTCTCTCTTAGTTTTTTCCCTATATTTTTTATTTAACTTTTTATGCAAGTCACGTTCAGTTCGTTCTCTCTTCCTTCTTCCCCTACACCACAATCCTCTCAAACCCTCACCCCCACTCCATCCACCTACACTCCCCATGGAGGGCAAGGGCCTCCATGAGGGATTTCCTGCATATGTCACATCATCCCAGGCATGGCCCAGGTTTTTCCCATGTGTCCAGGCTGAGAAAGAGTGGAATTGCTGCATCTTGCGGTAGACTTATTTCCAATTTTCTGA
>NW_024432880.1:0-27821 GCF_017639785.1 Mesocricetus auratus
CTGGAGACATACACTGGCATAGCATGGATTTCAGTAATATGAACTCCCAGAGGAAGTTGATACAGCAGGTATGTTGAGAAACTGGAAATCTCGAACCAACTGTTTCCTTTCTTTCTCAGCCTGTAGAATGGATTACATCACAGCTCAGGAACACTGGTTCAGGGGATCTCCGTTAAACTGGCTTGGGTATGTTCCCACAGTCTCAGTTCCATGTTTTCTCTGATCCATGTATCTCACCAAATGTTCTGGCAGACATGGAGCTTATTTTCCTGTAAGAAAGCACAAAATGCCTGTGACACCAAATTAGGGCAGAATCGGGGCTTCTCCACTGGGTAGTGCATGGATGATTCCATTTGTCCTTAGCAAAAGTCCCTCGAGTTCCATCATGCCAGAATCTGTCTGTAGCAGATTAATCACTGACATCCACATTTTTAAAAAATTGAAATGAGGAGTGCGTGATTTAATGAATCATTTGGGGACTGGGAATATTATTCCCCTCTTGTCCTAACTTTTGACACATGAATGGTAGCTCTACCCATTTGTACAGTGGCCATAAGAAACCTGAATACCACTCAACTGTCATGTGCACATACTTTAACTTGTCAAATTGTGCAATATGAGTAACAACCTTTTGCCATAAATGGTGAGAAAATATGCGTCGTTTTTTAATAGTCCTAGATAATATTGTGGGTATAAATCATTGTTTGAAAATTTTAATGAACAGTCTCTTTAGTTAAACCAAATCGCCCTCCCAGACATCTGTCATTTCAATGATGAAAGTTATGAGACTGCATAGTTCTTTCTACCTGACCATTGACGATTTCCTAAAAAATTCTGAAAATAGCCAGGCAGTGGTGGCGCAAGACTTTAATCCCAGCACTCGGGAAGCAGAGGTATGTGGATCTCTGTGAGTTCGAGGCTGGGCTGGACCAAAAGCTCCAAAACAATACAGAGAAACCCTGTCTCATAAAAAAAACAAATTCTGAAAATAATTCAAAGATGGCAATCTATACTATGTCTCAAATAACTTTTGAAAATTAATTGTAGTTTGTGAATATTTGTTTTTCTTATCCAATCTATAATCCAATCTATAAAGCTCTCGCTAGTTGACAAAGCCTCATTTATATCTTAGCTGATATTTACAAATTTGTATCTACAATGATTTCTTTGTAGATGGGATATAACAGGGCAGCAGTTTCCCTGAGGTTCCTTCTCAAAACTATTTTTTTCCTCTAGAGTTCCTTTTCAAACCATAAAAATTTAGGAGAATTCGTATAGACTTTCCTTGAATGATCTGCATTGAATCATCCATAATGACTTATTTGGCTTTTAGGCCATGTCATACTCTTCTCTTGCTTTTCATTAACGGCCTCTAAGAACTTAAATCATCAACCCTTCATGATAACAAACTGACTGGCTGGATGATCTTCTTGGCTATATCAAAAGCAACTTAGGTAAGCTATTAAAATATCCTTTTATTAATAACCAAAACAATTCAACTGGTTCAAAATCAGGCATTCACCATCACATTTCACACATACCGGTATGGCCACATGATACATACTTAACATATGTAAATCTTTAATCATACTTTTCCCCAAGTCATGATTTGGTTTCGAAATGAAACTTCCTTAATTGAAATTTCTTGTGACAGTACAGCTCTAGCCAATCATGGAATTAAAACAAAAGTTTGAAAAAAACACTCATGATTTTCCCCATCTTTCCATTTCTAATCATCAGTATTCTGTTTTAACTAGGCATTTTGAGAGGATTTGAAAGTGGCAAAATTAACATCAGGTCCTTTTACAAAGATTCCTACTGGAGTGGGCATTCTTGGTTTAGCAGCATCCATGACCATCAGAGTTTTAATTACCTCTTGCAAATGCTGTAACTTATATCATTTTCTTTATTTTTTCTTTATAACAAAAACAAGTGCATTCAAATTGGAGGTGGAAAGTTCAATATGTCCAGGCTCCAATTGCTCTTTAACCAGCTGATGAGCAGCATCCAGTTTTATTATACATAGGGCCATTGTTCTACCCACGTGGGTACTCTGACTTCCAAGTGTTTGGATTAGGTTATATGGGTGGAGGATTAGTCACAATAGACTAAGCTAAAAATGACACAGTCCTGTCCAATTTTCTGACATGTGGGTAACAGGATTTTTTGAGTGGTAATAACTTTTTGAGTGGTAAATAATTCTGTGTGCCCCTCATTATCTCTGCTTTTGAGAGGTTCTGAGCTACACTCAGGAGCTACAGTCATATCCACTCCTTTTATTATAGCATGGCACAATGGTAACCAAGCAGTAGTAGTTCAGTTTAAAGTAAAACACGGGCAGTAATTTACTAACTGTTCTTACTTGGTATTTTTAAATATTTTTTCAAGATTAGACTTTTGTTTCTTCATCTTAGCACTATCACTCCATAGGGCATCTTTCAACAATCTCGAACGGGGAAAGGCAGCAATAGGAAAACATTCTGGTGGTTCATTCTGAATAGCCTTTTGGAGGTCATATTTAACTTGTTCACAATCATGAATATTAAGTCTTCTGGAGTGTAGAAACCATGGACTTGTTTTCCCAAAGGTTAAATAGAATGTTATCTGTCTTCTGCTTAATGCTGGTACCTTGTCTCTTTAACAATTCTAATAACTGTTCTATCAATACTGCCATAGAAGCTGAAGCTACCATTTTTCTTTTTTATTTTAATTTTAAATAGCTTGCTTTTCCTGTCAATTCCTTTTCCCTCTCCCTTCCCTCCTACCACACACCCCCCAACTTACCCCCCGCCTCCCACCCTACCACCACTTCCTTCCACATAGGGGATATCTAGAGTCTGTCATTTCACTCAGGGCAGGGTCCAACTACTCGCCTAAGAGTCCAGGCTGAGCATGCATCCCTCTTTGTGTTATGGACACACAACATCCATTTGTGTGCCAGGGATAAACACAGATCCACTGCCCAGCGCCCCATAGGTTGCCCAAGCCTCCTCACTGACTCTCCACACTCACAATCATGGGGTCTGGATCAGTCATATGCTGGCCTCCCAGCTGTTGGTCTGGGGTCCAAGAGCTCTCCCCTGTTCGGAACAGTGGTCTCTGCTGTTTTTGCCAGCCCATTCTTTGGCAATATGCTCATTGCTCCTCTCTCTCTTTCACTGGGTTCCATGGGTTCAGTTCAGTGTTTAACTGTGGGTGTTTGCCTCTGCTTCCTTCAGTCACTGGATGAAGGCTCCAGGATGATTATAGACTTCAAGTTCACTATCAGGAATGGGCATTCGAGTTCATTATCAGTAATGGGCATTCGAGGTGGTCTCTCCACTATTGCTTAGCTTGCCAACTGGTGTCATCCCTGGTGCTCAGTCCTCTACTTGGATAGTGGCCAACATCACAGAGGCAGAAATTATGACACTGATGAGGCCTCTAGGGTGGGGCCTGGGACAACCTGCTCTGTGGGCTGCGAGTTCTGATGGGAAACAACAGTGGCAGCTGAGGCAGAAACCTGGGATTCGTGTAGACTTCCAGGGCTTGGAGAGATAAAGTGTGTGCCAGGAACGTGCGGGGCTGATGGTGGCCCTACCAGCAGCATTCCCTGGTGCTGGCCTAGGGCCAGGGCCTGAGTCTGTGGGCCTCACAGCGGGCATCCTCTAGGATGAGGGGTGGGGTCCGACCAAGCAGAGAGAGGAACCCCGCATAGGAAACGCGAGGCCACCAGTTTTTTGGGGCTCTTAAGGCGCGGCCAGGCTGAGTGTGACCCCTTCAAACTTTGGTCCAGAATTGTTGGATTTCCCGGGCAGGCTGGAGCAGGTGGCTGCCATCGGTGCTTGCCCTCCATACAGGAGTTGATGGGGCATGAGATAGAAGAAGCGCCCTAGGCTGAGTCTGCTTGAGCAACTGGTGAAATTCTGCATCTGCTTCCCAGAATGTCTAGTCCAAAAAGTGCGTGGCACTCCGGGCTAACTTCTCTGTGTCTCCATGGCCAGGCAGAGTCATAGGGTGCTAGTTCCACAATAAGAACTGTCATGATGCTTGTGTGTGACCGATGCTTCTAGGCAGATTTAGTGTTTACTTTTTCTTCCCTGTCAAATGGGGCACTGCCACGGACAGAGTTTTATTTTAGGCACATCGGTCTGTTAGTGAGGCTGGAGTGCACAGGAGAATTGAGATAACTTTCACATAATTAGGGAGATGAGAGCTAAAGTATCAGAAGTGCAGAAGAAACTTGAGCAGGACAGGCGAGAAGTTCAGCTACAGTGTATGATTGAGTTCAAGTTTGGAGAATGAGAGAGAAATAAGGAAATTAGTACGTGGCTTGGAGTGTCAGCGGGTGAAGATGGCCTGAGTTCAGAGTTGTGAAGTGTAAACCTGGGTTACTTAAGCAAATGTTGGAGTAGCGAACTGGATGGACGCTTTAGGAACTCACAAAGAACCCGGTGGAAGAGGGTAAAGAGGCAGCTGAGGATGAGTGTAGAGTCACAGATGCTGAGAAGTCAGGGAGGGGAAAGCATGGTCAGCGACTTGAAATGATAATTTGTAGTCGCATTGTACCGTTGAAAGACGTGAACCACAAATATTAATATTAAATGTTCCAATAGACACGTTTGTAAGGGTTACAAGAAACAGGTGAAATTAGCTTAAATGATTTGTTAATCCAGGATGGCTAAAAGTTTTATTTTAACATGTAACCAGTGTAAAAATAACTTGTTTTCCTCTCTAGATAGTTGGCTTGTCAGTGAACAGAAGCAATATCTGATTCTACAATATCCTGGACACATGTCTCAGCTTTTCGTTGTGTAGAAGAAACCCAGTTCCTCTTTGATGCAGGAACAATTCTTCTTTGGTTTTCGTAATGCCTTGCCCAGTTCCTTGTTTAAGTTGAATAAAGCAAGAATTTAGGCAATGATATGTATCATTGGCTTACAAGTTAATTAGATTTAAATATTCAGTTTTAATTAAAAATGTATTCTATACATTTCCCCAGAAGTTTAAGAAAGTGACTCACAATAATGATAACTTCATTACAGAGTTATTAAAATAACATTGGGGAAAAGAGCCTTTATATTTGCCATGTTTGGTGGCATGTATTTGGAGTTCATGTCTTATTTAATCATGTTCCTTCTTTAGATAGTATAATACAGAACAAGTTCTCTGGTTTTAATTTATTCATTTATTTATTCTACTTGTTTCCCTGTCACAAGTCTAGATCATTTATAAAGAATTTCTCAGAGCTTGAGATTGCTTAGTATTGGTTCAGTTTCAAATCACATATTTTTTTACACAACTGTTTCATGTTGTATTTATTCCTAGTTTTGGTGATGCTGAGTTACTTAAAGTGATCAAAACTCACCATAATAAGAGTGTTGTTTTCTTGTTAATAATGTGGGGGTTAATATGTTGCGATTTTGTAAGTAGTAGTAAACAGGTTAATAGTTTTTTAAAGTGCTTTCATACAGTATATTTTGATCATTAGAAGTTTTTTTGTTTTTTTTTGATAAAGGATTTCTCTGTATTATTTTGGAGGCTGTCCTGGAACTTGCTCTGTATACCAGCCTGGCCTTGAAATAACAGAGATCCACCTGCCTCTGCCTCCTGAGTGCTGGGGTTAAAGTCGTGGGCCACCAACACATGGCTCATTAGCAGATATTTAACAGGTGTTGATTCCTAATCTTATGCAGACAAGAAACAATGTTTAGATATCTTTATGATTTTAATTTAAAATCATATTTTGAGTTTCAAGACAGAGTTAACCAAGCTGGCCTCGAACTCAGATACACACCTGCCACTACTTCCAAAGTGCTGGGATAAAAGGTGTATGCCATTTTTGCCTGTCTTTTTATTTATATTATGTCTGTATTTTGACTGTGTAGACCACCCCGTCCTGTGAGTCACAATTCTTATTTTGGTTTTGAGGTACTAGGAATAGGATATAAGATTTATTACTGAGGACTGGGGGCAGAGATTCAGTCCAAGGGAAGCAATTCATTGTCCAAAGGGACTGCGATCAGTCATACACAATCCTATATCATATTATTAAATCAATTCATAGAATAAATGAAAAAGAATATACTCCCGCTCCTGTTTTCTACTGTTAGGAGTCACTACGGCTTCTTTTCCTTTTATCTCAAGGTTTTTCTGTTTTGCTATTTCAAGACAGCATTTCTCAGTAGCTATGAAGCCAGTCCTGGAACTCACTCTGTCGACCTGGTCTATAGACCAGGCTGGCCTTAAATTCAGAGATCTTCCTTGCCTCTTCCTCCCCAGTGCTTGGATTAAAGGCATGTTCTACTATTGCCTGGCTCTTTTTTGGTGTTTCCAGACAGGGTTTCTCTTTGTAGTCCTTGCTGTCCTGGAACTCATTCTGTAGATCAGGCTGGTCTCAAACTCTGCCTCCTGAGTGAGTGTGACACCACTGCCTGTTAAGGCTTTATGTTTTTCGTTTAAGCAATTTGTTTTATGTCTCATGTTTATGGGAGACTTAGTAATTTATTTTAACAAGCTTACTTGCTGGCATGATCTTGTTAAGTTTTTTTTGTGCTGGTGGTGGTATTTTTAAACTGGGTCTCACATTGTGACCCATTCTGCCATTGATCTTGTTTGTTCTACCTTAGCCTCCTAGATCACAGGTGTGAGCTGTATCTTTTAATTGTCATCTTACTTGTCTTGAAAACTATTTCATCTTGTTAAGTGGTAAATTCTTATTTTTCTTTTTAAGAATTGTTGCTTGGTGTTGAACTGGATGAGAGTACAAGGTGCTTCTGGAAAATTTCAAGGTATACATATATTATTTATACGTTGCTACCACTTAAACCTGCTTGCATAAGTAACTTAGCTTGTTTTACTTTAATTTTCCTATTAGAACATATTAAAAGATAATTTAGAGAGTTTTGGCTGAGATTTGGGATTGAAAGGTCAAAAGTTGAAATAAAAATGAGGTAGAAGAGGAAAATATAATACATTAAACTGAACAAATCTGGTAGTTTCTTCTTAAAACAAGATTCTATAACTGCCTGTACATTTGTGTATGACTTTCTGCATGTGAGTTCAGTGCCCACCAAAGCTGGAAAAGATGCTTTGGGGAAATTGTTATAGCTGCTTTTCAGCTTCGTGACAAGGGTCCTGGGAATCTGTCTTCTGTTACAAGTGTGTTGTGTTCTTAATTGCTGTGCTGTCTCTAATTCTGCCACTAGTTCTTGCATGTTTAAGGACCTTTTTGCAAGAAAGGAAGGCCTTCTCGTCCAGTTGGATTGATTAGAGCTCAGGAACAGAAGAAAGATAGGACATGACTTATCATTTATTTATTGAGATTTAAGTATTTATTAGTTTGTTTTGGATTTTCAAGCCAGGGTTCCACTGTGTACTTTTGGAGCCTGTCCTGGAACTCACTCTATAGACCAGGCTGGCCTTGAACTGATAAAGATCTGCTTGGCTTTGCCTCCTGAATGCTGATATCAAAGGTGTAGGTCAACACTGTCCATAGATATCATTTATTTTTACTTTGTGTATATGAATATGTGCCTATATGTATGTATCTCCTGCTTTCAGTTTTGCAGAAACCAGAAGACAGTGTCAGATTCCCTGAACCTGCTGTTCTAGATGATTATGAGCTACTAATGTGTGTGGTGGGAATTTATCTGGATCCCCTGAAATGACAAGCATCTCTTTTGATACAGGGTTTATCTGTGTGTAGTCCTGGCTATACTGGATCTCATTTTGCAGATCAGGCTTGCCTCGAATTCACAGAGATTCGCTTGCCTCTGCCTCCCAAGTGCTGGGATTAAAGCCATGTACTCCCACTGCCCAGCTTTAGCTGCTCTTTTTATTGTGCATATCTAGGCATGGTTGATTTGTTTCTTAGTTCTTAACTTTGATATAATTTATTTAGAGTCTGTTGCTAAATTGGGAGTTTGTAGATTCTAGTTAGTATAGCTAACCAGCTTGGCCAGGGTTTCCCCATGTTTGCCTCTGTGGTGCTGGGATTACTAGAGTTTGCTGTGTTATATGTGCTCTTGTGTGAGTACTTGGTATCCATTTTTTGTTTTGTTTTTCAAGACAGGGTTTCTCTGTACTGTTTTGGAGGCTGTCCTGGAATTTGCTCTATATAGCAGGCTGGCCTTGAACTCACAGAGAACTGCCTGCCTCTGCCTCCCAAGTTCTGGAATTAAATGCATGGGCCACCAACACACAGCTGAGTACTAGGTATCCTAACTCTGGTACTCACAATTCTATAGCAGCTGCTTTCCAGGCACAAGGACCTATTACTTTTGAAGTAAATTGTCTTTCATTCTAGACAGAAACATTGTCTAACTCCCTTCGTCTCTTTCTCCTTTGGGTACTTTGTATTAAGTATAGTGCTTCATATATGCAATGGTTAGTACATCTTTTTGATTTAGAAATATCTTTATTATGGATAATTTACACATGTATAAAATTGAGATGGAGCAACAACTCCAAGGTTATCATCATACAACTTTAATAATTATCAGTTTAAGGTCAGTCATTTCACTGGACATTTTGATGTGTCTGTCTGTCTATCTATCATCTATCTATCTATCTATCTATCTATCATCTATCTATCTATCTATCTATCTATCTATCTATCTATCTATCTATCTATCTATCTATCTAATCTTTTTCTCTTTGTAGCCCTGGCTGTCCTTGTACTCTGTCTCTGTAGCCTGGTTTGATATTCTCCCTGTTCTGCCTCTTCCTCCAAGTGCTGTGATCCAAGGTGTGTACCAAAATGCCTGGCTTTTTCTCTTTCTTTATTTGTGTATAAATTCTGAATCATAAAAATTTTGCTACTTTTCCTTGTTGGTAAAAGGGGACTATATGAAAAATATCCAAAATAAATTCATAATACCTAAAATTAATGTTTGTTTTAACTAATATAGAAAAATGTAGTCATGTTGTCCAGTTAATATATAAGTGCTTGTTTATGGATCTCAATTGTTAGTTTTTAAAAGTTTATTTCATTCAGGATCTGTGTGAGTTTTCTATATTGGGAAATTGTTCTGTCTTTTGATAGCTATTGTAGTCCTCATTTGCTCTTCGTTAAATAATGTATTTAATTTCAATTTTTCTCCTTTCCTCTTGTTTTTATTTACATAACACACACACACAGTCGGTTTACAGATGTTAAATGTGAAATGGTTATTAGAGAGCTAAAGAGCAGGATTGGAGTAATAACATCAGTACCCTCATAATTAATGTCTTTATTCATTTTACTTTGCTGTATTTTTACTTTTTATAACTTAATATTTATCACAATTTTTATTGCTACCTTTGGATTTTGTGAGTATAAAGAGTCTGAATCTACCCACTGTGTTCTCAGATTATTGCATGACCTTCAGATTGGAGAGATGAAGCTACTTGTCAAAGTTGATGCAAAGACAAAGGCACAATTGGATGAGTGGAAAGCAAAGAAGAAGGCTTCTAATGGGGTATGCAATATCTTATCTAGTCTGGGTGTGCTGGTTCAGTGAGAATACTTCATATTGCAATAAGTCTAACATGGGGACTCACAAGATCATTATTGTAATATGTGCTTATGAATTATGCAGGAGTGTATTTTTTAAACTTTATTTTCCAGTTTAAATTTTGATAAGAAACAAGGTTGCTTCACAAGTCAGTTCCAGGTCCCACTCCCATTTCCTCCCTTCCACCAGAGCCCTCCCCCCCGTTATCCCCTCATTTCCTCAGGGAAGGTAGGCCCTCCATGGGGGTGTGCATAGTCTCTCATTTCATATAGGGCAGGGCCTAGACCCTTCCCCAAGAGTTCAGGTGAGAGTGCAACTCACATTGTTCTATGGGAGTCCAAAGTCCGTTTGTATACTTGGGATGGGTACTGATCTGCTGCCCAAGGCTCAATAGATTCCCTAGGCCCCCTCACTGACACCCAGATTCAGGGGGTCTTGATCAGTCCCATGCTGGCTTCCCAGGCTGATGCCTAGGATTCAAGAGTTAACCTTTGTCTGGTCAGCTGTTTCTGGGGGTTAAACCAGCCCAGTCTTAATCCCTTTGATCATCAGTCCTCCCTCTCTGTTACTGGCTTTCTTGAGTTCAGCTCAGTACTTAACCAAGAAAGTCTGCCTCTTCTTCGATCAGCCACTAAATAAAGTTTCTGTTTCCCAGACTCTCTGGCCATAGGATTGTAGGCTGGCACTCCCCAGATATATGTCTAAAATCCATATATGAGAGAGTACATGCCATGTTTCTATTTTTGTGACTGGGTTACCTCACTCAGGATGGTTTCTTCTAGTGTCGTCCATTTGCCTGCGAATCTCATGATTCCATTATTTTTTTTCTGCTGAATAGTACTCCATTGTGTAGATGTATCATATTTTCTCTATCCACTCTTCAGGTGAGGGACATCTAGGTTGCTTCCAAGTTCTGGCAATTACAAATAAAGCTGCTATGAACATAGTGGAACAGACATCTTTGTTGTATGAATGGGCATCTTTTGGATATATGCCTAAGAGTGGAGTTGCTGGGTCTTGTGGTAGGTTTATTCCCATTTTTCTGAGGAATCTCCATACTGATTTCCATAGTGGCTGAACCAGTTGGCACTCCCACCAGCAATGGAGGAGTGTCCCACTTTCACCACATCCTCTCCAGCATAAATTGTCATTGGTGTTTTTGATTTTAGCCATTCTGACAGGAGTGAGATGGTATCTGAGAGTTGTTTTGATTTGCATTTCCCGGATGGCTAAGGATGTTGAGCACTTTCTCAAGTGCCTCTCAGCCATTTTAGACTCCTCTATTGAAAAATCTCTATTTTTTTCTGCAGCCCATTTTTTAATAGGGTCCTTTGGTGTTTTGGAGACTTGCTTCTTGAGTTCTTTGTAAATTTTGGAGATCAACCCTCTGTCAGATGTGGGATTAGTGAATATTTTTTTTCATTTTTTATTTTAATTTTAAATACCTTGTTTTACATATCAATCCCAGTTCCCTCTCCCTCCCCTCCTCCCGCACTCCCCTTCCACCCTCCCTCCCACCCTATTGCCAAATCCTTCCACTTAGGGGATATCTAGAGTCTATCATTTTACTCTTGGTAGGGTCAAGGCACTCCCCTAAGAGTCCAGGCTGAGAGAGCATCTCTCTTTGTGCTATAGGCACATGAAGACAGATTGTATACCAGGGATAAACACTGATCCACAGCTCAGGGCCCCATAGGTTGCCCAGGCCTTCTCACCGACACTCACATTTGGGGGGTCCAGATCAGTTGCATTCTGGCCTCCCCACTGTCGGTCTGGGGTCCAAGAGCACTCCCCTGTTCAGATCAGCTGTCTCTGCTGGTTTTGCCAGCCCATTCTTTGCCAATTTGCTCATCACTCCTCTCTCTCTGTCACTGGGTTCCTTGGGTTCAGTTCAGTGCTTAGTTGTGTGTTTGCCTCTGCTTCCATCAGTCACAGGATGAAGGCTCCCGGATGGTTATAGACATCAAGTTCATTATCAGGAATGGGCATTCGAGGTGGTCCTTCCACTATTGCTTAGCTTGCCAATTGATGTTATACCTTTAGATCACTCGAGGTCACTCTGGTGCCTAATCTGTCCTCGATCCTATGATTCCCACTTCCCCCTATTTTGTCCCCATCCCCTCAACTTCCTGTTCCCCCATGACCAACTCCCTTCCTCTTTACCCCCTCTATTCTTCCCAGGTCCCACTAACCCCCCTCGCCGTGTTCCCCATCCATTCAGAGGATCTTGTCTCCATCCTCTTCTCTTGGTTACTATGCATATATGCATATCTTTTAGGTTCTTTCCTGTTTCCCAGACTCTCTATCTGTGGAAGTGCAGACTGGCACTATCCTGATCCATATTTAAAATCCATATATGAGTGAGTACATACCATGTTTGTCTTTTTGCGACTGGGTTACCTCACTCAGGATGGTTTCTTCCAGTGCTATCCATTTCCCGGCGAATTTCAAGATTCCATTGTGTTTTTTCTGCTGAGTAATACTCCATTGTGTAAATGTACCACATTTTCTCTATCCACTCTTCAGTTGAGGGGCATCTAGGTTGCTTCCAGGTTCTGGCTATTACAAACAATGCTGCTATGAACATAGTGGAGCAGACGCCCTTGTTGTATGAACCTGCCTCATTTGGATAAATGCCTAAGAGTGGAATTGCTGGGTCTAGTGGTAGATTAATTCCCATTTTCCTGAGGAATCTACCATACTGATTTCCAAAGAGGCTGTATGAGTCGGCATTCCCACCAGCAGTGGAGGAGTGTTCCTCTCTCTCCACATCCTCTCCAGCATAAATTGTCTTCGGTGTTTTTGATTCTAGACATTCTGACAGGAGTAAGATGGTATCTCAGAGTTGTTTTGATTTGCATTTCCCTGATGGCTAAGGATGTTGAGCACTTTCTTAAGTGTTTCTTGGCCATTTTAGCCTCCTCTACTGAGAATTCTCTATTTAGCTTTGTACCCCACCTTTCAAGTGGATCCTTTGGTGTTTTGGAGACTTGTTTCTTGAGTTCTTTGTAAATTTTGGAGATTAGCCCTCTGTCAGATGTAGGGTTAGTGAATATCTTTTCCCATTCTGTGGCCTGCCTTTTTGTCTTTTTGATTGTGTCCTTTGCCTTACAGAAGGTTTTTAGTTTCAGAAGGTCCCATTTGTTAATTGTTGATCTCAGTGCCTGTGCCACTGGTGTTATGTTTAGGAAGTGGTCTCCTGTACCAACTCGTTGAAGAGTATCTCCCACTTTCTCTTCTAAAAGTTTCAGTGTGGCTGGATGTATGTTGAGATCTTTGATCCATTTGGACTTAAGTTTTGTACAAGGCAATAAACATGGATCTATCTGCAATCTTCTGCATACCATTACCCAGTTATGCCAACACCATTTGTTGAAGATGCTTTCTTTTTTCCACTGTACAGTTTTAGCTTCTTTGTCAAAAATCAAGTGTTCATAGGTGTGTGGGTTAAAATTAGGGCTTTATATTCGGTTCCATTGGTCTACCTGCCTATTTTTGTGCCAATACCAAGCTGTTTTCAGGACTATAGCTCTATAATAGAGCTTGAAGTCAGGTATGGTGATGCCTCCTGAAGTTCCTTTATTGTATAGGGATGTTTTGGCTATCCTGGGACTTTTGTTTTTCCTTATAAAGCTTATTAATGTTCTTTCCAGGTCCTTGAAGAATTGTGATGGAATTTTGATAGGGATTGCGTTGAATCTGTAGACTACTTTTGGCAAGATTGCCATTTTTTTATGTTGATCCTACCTATCCAAGAGCATGGAAGATCTTTCCATTTTCTGGTATCTTCTTTGATTTCTTTCTTCAAAGACACAAAGTTCTTGATATACAGGTCTTTCACTTCCTTGGTTAACATTATCCCCAGATATTTGATGCTGTTTTTGGCTATTGTAAAAGGTGATGTTTCTCTGATTTCTTTCTCAGTCACTTCATCATCTGTATATAATAGGGTCACTGATTTTTTTTGAGTTTACCTTGTATCCTGCCACATTGCTGAAGGTATTTATCAGCTCTAGGAGTAACCCTGCGGAGTTTTTTGGGTCACTTATGTAATCTATCATATCATCTGCAAATAATGAAAGTTTGACTTCTTCTTTTCCTATTTGTATCCCCTTTATCTCCTTTTGTTGTCTTATTGCTGTAGCTAGAACTTCAAGTACAATATTGAAGAGATATGGAGAGAGTGGACAGCCTTGTTTTGTTCCTGATTTTAGAGGAATTGCTTTGAGTTTCTCTCCATTTAGTTTGATGTTAGCTGTTGGTTTACTGTATATTGCTTTTATTATATTCAGGTACGTTCCTGTTATCCCTTATTCGCTAGGACCTTTATCATGAAGGGGTGCTGGATTTTGTCAAAGGCTTCTTCAGCATCTAGTGAGATGATCATGTGGTTTTTCTTTCGCAGATTGTTAATATGGTGGATTACATTGATAGATTTTCTAATGTTGAACTATCCCTGCATTCCTGGAATGAAGCCTACTTGATCATGGTGGATGATTTTTCTGATGTGTTCTTGAATCCGGTTTGCAAGTATTATATTGATTATTTTTGCATCAATGTTCATGAGGGAAATTGGTCTATAGTTCTCTTTCTTAGTTGTGTCTTTGTGTGGCTTGGGTATCAAGGTAATTGTAGCCTCGTAGAAAGAGTTTGGCAGTGAGCCTCCTGCTTCTATAGTGTGGAATACTTTAACGAGTATTGGAATGAGCTCTTCTTTGAATTTCTGGTAGAATTCTGCACTGAAGCCATCTGGGCCTGGGCTTTTTTTGTTTGGGAGACTTTTGATGACTGCTTCTATTTCATTAGGGGATATAGGTCTGTTTAGATTATTTATCTGTTCTTGATTTAGTTTATGCAAGTGATATCTATCCAGGAAATTATCCATTTCCTTTAAATTTTCAAATTTTGTGGAGTACAGATTTTCAAAGTATGCCCTGATGATTCTCTTGATTTCCTCAGAGTCCGTTGTTATGTCCCCTTTCTCTTCCCTGATGTTGTTAATTAGCATGTTCTCTCTCTGTCTTTTGGTTAGTTTGGACAGAGGTTTGTCTATTTTGTTGATTTTCTCAAAGAACCAACTCTTTGTTTCATTGATTCTTCTCAATGTTTTCCTGATTTCTACTTGATTGATTTCAGCCCTCAATTTGATTATTTCCTGGCGTCTGCTACTCCTGGGGGAGTTTGCTTCTTTTTGTTCTAGAACATTCAGCTGTGCTATTAATTCTCTAGTATGACTGTTCTCCAGTTTTTTCATGTGGGCACTTAGTGCTATAAACTTTCCTCTCAGCACTGCTTTCAAAGTGTCCCATAAGTTTGTGTATGTTGTGTCTTCATTCTCATTGAAATCGAGGAAGTCTTTAATTTCTTTTTTTATTTGTTCCTTTACCCTGGGATGGTGCAATTGTGCATTGTTCAATCTCCATGAATTTGTAGGGTTTCTGCGATTTGTGTTATTGTTGAATTCTAATGTTAATGCATGGTGGTCTGATAAGATGCAGGGGGTTATTCCAATTTTTTTGTACCTGTGGAGATTTGCTATGTTTCCTATTATGTGGTCAATTTTAGAGAAGGTTCCATGTGGTGCCGAGAAGAAGGTATATCCCTTTGTATTTGGTGGAATGCTCTATAGATGTCTGTTAAACCCAGTTGGGTCATAACTTCTATTAATTCTTTTGATTCTTTGTTAAGTTTCTGTCTGGAGGTCCAATCTAGCGGTGAGAGCGGAGTGTTGAAGTCTCCTACTATTAGTGTGTGAGATTTTATGTGCATTTTGAGCTTTAGTAATGTTTCTTTCACGAATGTAGGTGCCTTTGTATTTGGGGCATAGATATTTAAAATCGAGGTTTCGTCTTGATGTATTTTTCCTTTGATGAATATGAAGTGCCCTTCTTCATCTCTTTTGATTGATTTTAATTTGAAGTCTAATTTGTTAGATATTAGGATTGCGACGCCCGCTTGTTTCTTGGGGCCGTTTGATTGGAAGATCTTTTCCCAGCCCTTTACTCTGAGATAACGTCTGTCTTTGGTGTTGAGATGTGTTTCTTGTATGCAGCAGAAGGAAGGGTTCTGTCTTCGTATCCATTCTGCTAGTCTGTGTCTTTTTATAGGTAAGTTGAGGCCATTGACATTGAGGGATATTAATGACCATTGATTGGTGATCCTTGTTTGCGCTTGATTTATTGTTAGTGAAGCTATTTTGTGTAGTTTCTCCTCCCTTTTTCTTTTAGTGTTTTGTAAAGTATGATTATATATTGCCTGTGTCTTTGTGAATATTTTTCCCATTCTGTGGGCTGCCTTTTTGTCTTGCTGACTGTGTCCTTTGCTTTACAGAAGCTTCTAAGTTTCAGTAGGTCCCATTTATTAATTGTTGATCTCACTGTCTGTGCTACTGGTGTTATGTTCAGGAAGCTGTCTCCTGTACCAATTCGTTCAAGGGTACCACCTACTTTCTCTTCTAAGAGGTTGAGTGTGGCTGGATTTATGTTGAGGTCTTTGATCCATTTGGACTTAAGTTTTGTGCATGGCGATAAACATGGATCGATCTACATTCTTCTACATGCCAGTCTCCAATTATGCCAGCACCATTTGTTGAAGATGCTTTCTTTATTCCATTGTATATTTTTAGCTTCTTTGTCCAAGATCAGATGTTCGTACGTGTGTGGATTAATACCCGGGTTTTCAATTCGATTCCATTGGTCTACCTGTCTATTTTTGTGCCAATACCAAGCTGTTTTCAGGACTATAGCTCTATAATAGTGCTTGAGGTCAGGGATGGTGATGCCTCCGGACGTTGCCTTGTTGAACAGGGTTGTTTTGGCTATCCTGGGTCTTTTGTTTATCCATACTAAATTGATTATTGTTCTTTCAAGGACTGTGAATAATTGTGCTGGGATTTTAATGGGGATTGCATTGAATCTGTACATTGCTTTTGGGAGGATTGCCATTTTTACTACTTTGATCCTACCTATCCAAGAGCATGGGAGATCTTTCCATTTTCTGAGGGCTTCTTTAATTTCTTTCTTTAAAGATTCAAAGTTCTTACGATACAGGTCTTTCACTTGTTTGGTTAGTGTTACCTCAAGGTATTTCATGTTGTTTTTGGCAATTGTAAAGTGTGATGTTTCTCTGATTTCTGTCCATTTAGTTTGATGTTGGCTGTTGGTTTACTGTATATAGCTTTTATTATGTTTAAGTTTGTCCCTGTTATCCCAGATCTCTCCAAGACCTTTATCATGAAGGGATGTTGGATTTTGTAAAAGGCTTTTTCAGCACCTAGTGAGATGATCATGTGCTTTTTGTTTTTTCAGCTTGTTTATATGGTGGATTACGTATGTTGAACCATCCCTACATCCCTGGGATGAAACCTACTTGATCGTGGTGAATGATTGTGTTGTTGTGTTCTTGGATCCGATTTGCCAGTATTTTATTGAGTATTTTTGCGTCAATGTTCATGAGGGATATTGGTCTGAAGTTCTCTTTCTTAGTTGTATCTTTGTGTGGCTTGGGGATCAAGGTTATTGAAGCCTCATAGAAAGAGTTTGGCAAAGACCCTTCTGCTTCTATTGTGTGGAACACTTTGAGAAGAATTGGTATAAGCTGTTCTTTGAATTTCTGGTAGAATTCTGCAGTGAGGCCATCTGGACCTGGGCTTTTTTTGGTTGGGAGACTTTTGATGACAGCTTCTATTTCCATAGGGGTTATAGGTCTATTTAAATTGCTTATCTGTTCTTGATTTAATTTTGGCAATTGATAGCTGTCCAGGAAGTCATCCATTTCCTTTAAATTTTCGAATTTTGTGGAGTACAGGTTTTCAAAGTATGACCTAATTATTCTCTGGATTTCCTCAGAGTCTGTTGTTATGTCCCCCTTTTCATTTCTAATTTTGTTAATTTGCGTGTTCACTCTCTGCTGTTTGGTAAGTTTGGACAAAGGTTTGTCTATCTTGTTGATTTTCTCAAAGAACCAACTCTTTGTTGCATTGATTCTTTGTATTGTTTTCCTGGTTTCTACTTTATTGATTTCAGCTCTCAATTTGATTATTTCCTGGCATCTACTCCTCCTGAGGGAGTTTGCTTCTTTGTGTTCTAGAGCTTTCAGCTGTGATGTTAATTCTCTGGTATAACTGTTCTCCTGTTTCTTCATGTGAGCACTTAGCGCTATGAACTTCCCCCGTAGCACTGCTTTCAAAGTGTCCCATAGGTTTGGGTATGTTGTGTCTTCATTCTCATTGAATTCGAGGAAGTCTTTAATTTGTTTTTTTATTTCCTCTTTGACCCAGGGATGGTGCAGTTGAGCATTATTCAATTTCCATGAGTTGTAGGTTTTCTGCAATTTGTGTTGTTGTTGAATTCTAATTTTAAAGCATGGTGGTCTGATAAGATGCATGGAGTTATTCCAATTTTTTGTAGCTGCTGAGGTTTGATATGTTGCCAAGTATGTGGTCGATTTTTGAGAAGGTTCCATGTGGTGTTGAGAAGAAGGTATATTCTTTTTTATGTGGATGAAATGTTCTATAGATATCTGTTAATCCCAGTTGGGTCATTACTTCTATTAGACCTTTTGCTTCTTTGTTGAGTTCCTGTTTGGTATTCCTGTCTAGTGGTGAGAGTGGTGTGTTGAAATCTCCCACTATAACTGTGTGGGGCTTTAGATGAGATTTAAGTTCTAATAATATTTCTTTAACGAATGTGGATGCCTTTGTATTTGGGGCATAGATGTTCAGAATAGACACTTCATCTTAGTAGGTTTTACCTGTGATGAGTATGTAATGACCTCCTTCATCTCTTTTGATTGATTTTATTTTAAAGTCTATTTTGTTAGATATTAGGATTGCTACCCCTGCTTGTTTCTTGGGTCCATTTGATTGAAAATTTTTTCCCAACCTTTAACTCTCAGGTAATGTCTGTCTTTAAGGGTGAGGTGTGTTTCTTGTATGCAGCAGAAGGAAGGGTTCTGTCTTCGAATCCATTCTGCTGTGTAAATTTAACTTTTATGATTAGCCTTTTCCTTTGTCTCAAGGGCATGTGTGCTGGCAGTCACGTAGTCAGAAGGCCAAGAAACAGTTGACAGACTCCATTTTGTTCAAGGTTCTAGCAGTCCCCAACAGGGAAGTGGTTGGAGCTTGGGGTGGGTGGCTTTAGGGGCCATGTGTGTATGGAAGGGAGAGGGAATGGGACTGAAATTTAAAATAATATTGTTTATGATTTAAATAAAAATATATTTTAAAATGTAAGAAAAGAAATAAAACTTGTGTTAAAGAGATAAAAGTAGATGGTTGAATATGTCCTTCTATATATGTTTTTCTAATTGTTTGAGGAATAATACCCTGATGATCAAGTGTTACCAGCCCAGGAAAAGGTTGGGGATAAGAAGGAGGAGAGAGGCTGAGAAGAGATGCCATGGTGCCAAGGGAGTAATATGCCAGTTAATGGATAAGCCATAGTCTTGTGCCAAATATACATTAATAGAAATGTGTAATTACTGAAAACAGGGGTATCCAATAACAAGCTGTAACTATTAGCAAACAGGTTGATAATTAGTATAACATTGGAGAAAACTGTCATTGGGACCATGTGGGACAGAAACCTGCATTTTCATGATTATTTTTTCCTATCTCACTGCATACCTAATCACTTATCGTCCATTTTTGCCTATTATTGCCTAATATTCAATTTCTTTCTGAATCTATGTGCAGAGAACTAAGGTTAAATTCTGTTGGAAGAAAGGGAGAATAGGATGTCTTCAATTTACACAGGCAAAAGTTGATATATAGACAATTGTCTCATGAGATGGTAGATAGTTACTCTAGGTTAGGTGTTCTGAGTCGTTTGTGGAGGGCGAATGAGTTGAGTTACAAAAAGCATTTTCTCAGTGAAAAGGGCAATTTACTATGTAACCACTCCCTTCTCACACACATCACAAAATGATATGTGGAAAGTTAAGAATGCAAGGAATGTTTTCAAAAAGTTTTCACTATCATCTTCAATGTATTTAAAGAATTTCCAGAGTCTTTTGGAGTGTATTTGGAGATTTAAATGAATCCAAACTTTGATCTTTGTAAAGGCAAGTGAAGGGCTCATCCAACAATTTTTATGGTCATTCTGAATTACTATTTTTCTGGTTGTATTTTAAAATTGGTAGTGTAGAATTACAACTGTGTAAAGCAGTACAAGTTCATAAGCATAGTTACTAAGAGAATGTAGCTCACCAATTGAAAAATTGACTATAATGCAAGCAATCATGGGTTCAGTCATCAGCCCTGCACTCAGAATAGGAGGCAGAAATATGTGAACGACATGCTTAAGTATAAAAATTCTATCTCAGCCACGTGAATCTGAGATCCTGCTCCAAAATATACAACCACAATATCATAAAGTTAAAAAAATTAGTCATAGGATCTTCATTTACTCAATTATTGTTGGAATATTATTGACAGAGATTCTCATGAGATTCAGATTGGCCTTTAAATCCTGATCACATTTCATTGATCCACTACATCATTGCTAAAATCCCAGGCGTCTCTAACTTTACCGGATAAAATGAGTGTGTAAATGTAGAAGTGTATGCACACACACACACACACACATAAATTTTAGTTATTTTATATGAGCTGTACCTACAAAGAATATTAAGATTTTTGCTTAAGAAGTATGCTTTGATGTTTTAATGAATACCAAGAGAGCTGTCAAAAGAGAAAAACTAATAGGTTTGTATGGCCCAATATAATCACATGAATAAGATTCCACAGTTTAAATTGGCAAGAAATTATTCAAACCAAAACTGTGGTACATCTTTCTAATAATATCTAGTCATCACTTCCCTTATGGACGATTGAAATATTTCACAAAGTAAACCTTGATCTTTCTATCCCTAAGTATATACTCAAAATTCCATAAATTCAAGCATCTTGTTTTTCATATTATCTTGCACTTCACTTTCAATCATATAAAATTTGATGGTATCCTTAGTGATATAAAATATATTGTTTACTAAATCGCCAATATTAATGAGACTTCATCATGTATTGAAAGTGGATCCGTTTCTTTCTGCAATAAAAAAGTATAAATGACACTTCTATTTACCTTGAGAAAGAAAAGTTCCAAGACTAATCTGAACTTATGCTTTCTAACTACTGGTATTTTCCAGGAATTTGTTTCATTTTCTTTCAATTAACTTCTTTCACAAGAATCTTTTTCTGCATCTTCTGATATGAAATCATCAATAAATTGTTAGTAATTATGGCAGTTCTAACGAATATTAAAATCCTGCCTAAAAATAAGCAGATTCATGTGCTGTCAGAGATCCAGCTGCCAGTGCCTTTTACAATGCAACTGTGCCCATCCTGGGGATTTGTCCCATTACAAATGGGACTCCTTCATGGATTGTAGGGGTGGAATCTAAAGAATAGGCCTCAACCTCTAGGGACATTTATGGATTGAAGCCCCATGAATTCTAAGGAACTTTATGATTCTTAGAAAACCAAACAACTCTCCTGGTTGTAACAAGCTAGCTCAAATCACCCGATTAATGTGGGAGCAGTCCTATAAGAAGCCACCAGAAGTATTAATAATTTACATATGCTAATTCACAAATTAAGGATAAACGGCTAAGGTGCTTATTTAATATACCAAAGGGGATGCTGCCCAAAGTTTTTGTCAACATTTGTAATACCTTTTCCATTGTAACAGTGTACTGACCCCCAGCACTTTCCATCCTGTGCCCACACTCTTAACCACTCCAAACCCAGAGACCCAGTTCTCTTGCCCTATCCTGTGATTCTTACATACCCTCAGTCTCTTTCAATATTGGGATCTCTTGGTCCCCTGACTTAATCCTGGCCTCTTGGTTCTTCATCTTTTTCTTTTTCAGTATATACCTCCTCATCTTCACATGGCTTGCTTCACTCTGGACCCTTGCAGTTGTCTCTGGCTATTTCTCCCTCATATCTACTGTAAATCTTCTCCTTCCCCACAAATAAGTACTACCAGTATCTTTATATTGCGTTTTTTTTCCATTAAGCAGGGTTTATTTCACCAATACATGTTGGGAACTGAGCAAAACATTCCAAGAAGGGAAGACACTTTTATAATCATATGTGTTGTTATTAAAAAATACTAAAAAATTATTTGTGTATTCTCACTTTGTCACAAACCAATTTTACCAGATTTTACAAACGTGTGTTTTAATATTAACCTAAATGCATGTCTGTATAGTTAAAATCTAGGTGCAAGAAGTTCACAGAAATTCTCCTGGAGGAGGAACCAATAGTTAAAAATTGTGTCATCCTTCCAGTCACTCAACAATGGTCGAAGCAAATGTGAATTTAAAGAAATGCACATTTAAAGGGAATAGAAAAGAATAAACTTTTGAGCAGCACATGACTTTTTCTTGGGAATTGTTTGCCTTTTGTTAAAAGCATGGTGCCTTTTTAGTCAACTTTCTACCCCTGAAAGTTACTTTGTATCACTGTACTTCAGCTTTTGTTCCCTGTTTGGCAAATGGTTTAAATTGGTTACTACAAACAACCACGTTTTTCAGTGAGTCCTCTTCTCAGGTCGGAACATTCAAGTTACACATATTCTCTAGAAGGACACAGAATGCACTCTCTGAAAAGTGAAGATTTTGTCATTCTGCAGTTACTCATTATCCAAAACTGCTTTCTGAAGGACACATAGCCACACACCATCAGAAGGTTCTGTGAGGTGAAAATGAAAATGTAATCAGATATTAAGATCATATTTTTCCCCAGTAAAGATAGCATCTTAGTTGGATTACCATACCATGCTATGTTTTAATACAGATATTTGGAATTTAATTAATGTCATATTTGGAAAGACATAGACAGAGTAAGTGTCACTTACTTGTCCTGGAGACATTAAGAGTAACTGCACAGACACATTATTATTACTATTACTATTATTATTACTAATACAACTACTACTATTATTATTATTGTCATTGCTGTAGTTATTATCATCATAATTATCATTTTTAACTTAACTTTTCGGCAGAGATATTCTGTGTAGTCCTGACTTACCTAGAACTCTCTTTCAGGTTGGGTCTTTCCTCAGACTCAGAAATTCACCTTCTTCCTCTTAGCTATTGGGATTAAATACAAACATTTTCTTATTTTATTGTTATTATTTAGGTTAGAAATAATCTTGTTGTGCATGACAATCCCAGCTCCCTCTCCCTCCTCTCTTCCTCTGCCATCTCCACCATGTCCCCAGTCCACCACCCAATCTCCACTCCAGTCCCCAATGAGGGGGAGGCCCTCCAAGGTGGATCTCCAGAGGCTGTCATTTCATTCAGGGCAGGGTCGAGGCTCACCCCCAAGGGTCCCAGCTGAGAGACCATCCCATAATGTGGCATGGGCACTGAAATATTATTTGTACTCCAGGGATAAATACTACCTAAGGTTCCATAGATTACCTAGGCCTCTTCACTGGCACCCACATTCAGGGGGTTTGGGTCAGTACCATATTTTCCACAAAGCCATCAGTCTGGGGTACAATAGCTCCCACATGTTAAGGGCTAGTGGGTTAAACCAGCCCAATCTTAACTCCTTTCCCATCAGTTCTCTCTTTCTGACACTGGCTTCCAGGATTTCAGTACAGTGTTTTTCTGTGGGTATCTGCCTCTGCTTTTATCAGTGGCTGAATGATGGTTCTGTTTCCTAGACTCTCTTGCAGTAGGATTGTATGCTAGCACTCCCCTGATTCATGTCTAAAATCCATAAATGATTGAGCACATACCATGTTTCTGTTTTTGTGACCGGGTTACCTCACACAGCACGGTTTATTCTAGTGTCATCAATTTGCATGCAAATTTCTAGATTCCATTGTTTTTAAACCGAGTAGTACTCCATTGTGTAAATTTGCCACATTTTCTCTATCCACTCTTCATTGAGGGGCATCTAGGTTAATTCCAAGTTCTGGCTATTACAAAACTGCTGCTATGAATATATTGGAACAGACATCCTTGTTGAGTGAATGGGTATTTTTTGGTGTATGTCTAAGAGTGGAATTTCTGGGTCTTATTCTAGACTGAATCCCATTTTCCTGAGGAAACTCCATACTGATTTCCAAAGTGGCTATACATGTTAGCCCTTCAACCATCGGTGTTGGAGTGTTCCATTTTCACTCTATCCTCTACAGCATAATCGTTCGTTGGAGTTTTTGATTTTAGCCATTCTGACAGGAGTGAGATGGTGTCTCAGAGTTGTTTTGATTTGTATTTCCTAGATGGCTAGTGATGTTCAGCACTTTCTTAAGTGTCTCTCAGCCTGTTTAGATTCCTCTACTGAGAATTCTGTATTTAGTTTTGACTGGATCCTTTTGTTTTGGAGAGTTGCTTCTTGTGTTCTTGGTATATTTTAGAGATCAGTCCTCTGTCAGATGTGGGGTTTGTCAATATATTTTCCCAATCTTTAGGGTGCGTTTTTGTCTTGGTGAATGCGTCCTTTGTGCATTATTCAACTTCCACAATTTTGCAGGGTTTCTGCAATGTGTGTTGTTGTTGAAATCTAATTTTAATGCATGGTGGTATGATAAGATGCATGGAGTTATTCCAATTTTTTGTACCTGTTGAGGTTTGATATGTTGCCAAGTATGTGGTCGATTTTTGTGAAGGTTGCATGTGGCTCTGAGAAGAAGGTATATTATTTTTTGTTTGGGTGGAATGTTCTATAAGTGCCTGTTAATCCCAGTTGTGTCACAAATTCTATTAGTTTCTTTGCTTCTTTGTTACGTTTCTGTTTGGTAGTCCTGTCTAGGGGTAAAAATGTGGTGTTGAAGTCTCCCACAATAAGTGTGTGGGGCTTCATATGTGATTTGAGTTTTAGTAATGTTACTTTAAAGAACATATATGCCTTTGTATTTGGGGAATAATATTCAAAATGGAAAGTTCATCTTGATTGTTTCTCCTGTGATGAGTATGAAGTACCTGCCTTTATCTCTTTTGGTTGATTTTATTTTATAATCTAATTTGTTAGATATTAGGAGTGCTGGCCTCTGCTTGTTGCTTGGGGACATTTGGTTAGAAAATCATTTCCCAATGCTTAACTCTGAGGTCATGCCTGTCTTTGAGGCTCAGGTGTGTTTCTTGTATGCAGCAGAATGATGAGTTATGTCTTTGAAACCATTCTGTTAGCCGGTATCTCTTTATGCGAAAGTTAGATAATTAATATTGAGGGATATTAATGATCATTAATTTCTCATTCCTGTTTGTTTTGGAATAGTTGATGGTGGTAGAATTATATTTGGATTTCCACCTCTTTGCTTTTAGCTGTTGGTAAGGTAGAATTATCTATTGCCTATGTTTTCCTGGTTTTGTTATGTCCTTTGGTGTGGGGTTTCCTTCCAGAACTTTCTGTAGGGCTGGGTTACTGGACTTGTATTGTTTAAACTTGGTTTTGTCATGGACCATCTTGTATTCTTCCTCTAGATTGATTGAGAGCATTTCCAGGCAAAGTAGGGTGGGCTGGCATCCATGGTCTTTTAGTGTTGGTAGAATATCTATCCAGGACCATCTTGCTATCAGAGTTTCCATGGAGAAGAGAGGTGTAATTCTGATAGGTTTGCCTTTATATATTACTTGGCTTTTTCCTTAGCTGCATTAATATTCTTTCTTTATTCTGTATATTTGGTTTCTTGATTATTAGGGTCGAGGGCACTTTTTATTGTGGTCCACTCTATTTGATGTTCTGTAAGCTTCTTGTATCTTCATGGGCATGTTTTTCTTTAGTTTGGGAATGTTTTCTTCTATGATTTTGTTAAATATGTTTTCTGCCATTTGGAGATAGTTTTCTTCAGCTTCTTCTATACCTATTCTTAGGTTTGTTCTTTTCTTGGTGTCCCATATTTCATGGATGTTTTGTGTTAGGGATTTGTTGGACTGCAGGTTTTCTTTGGTTGATGAATCAATTTCTCCTAGTGTATCTTCAACACCTGAGTTTCTCTCTTCCATCTCTTGTATTCTGTTGGTAATACTTGTATATGTAGTACCTGATGGTTTGTCCAGCTTTTCTATGTCCAGCCTTTCTTCAGATTGTGTTTTTTATTGTCTCTATTTTAGTTTTCAACCATTGCACTGTTTGAATTGTTTCTTGCAATTTACAGTTTATACTTTCATCCATTTGTTGCATTTTATGAATTTTTTGGTTTCTTTTTACTTCCATTTCTTGCATTTTTTGGTTTGTTTTTTCTTCCATTTCTTCCATTTTGGGGTTGTTATTTCTTCCATTTTGGGGTTGTTTTTTCTTCCATTCCTTGCATTTTTTAGTTTGCTTTTTCTTCCATTTCTTGCATTTTTGATTTGTTTTTTTCTTCCGTTTCTTTGAGGGATTTTGCTATATCCTCTTTTAGGGCCTCTATCATTTTCATGAAGTTGATTTTAAGGTCATTCTCTTCTGCTTCATTTGCTTTGGAATGTTGGAATCTTGCTGGTGTGGAGTCTCTAGAATCTGGCAGTGTCACATTTGTTTTTCTGTTGCTGAGTGTGTTTTTGTATTGTCTCTTTCCCATTTCTTTTTCTAGTGCGTACAGAAAGAGCCACTTACTGGTCTGGTGGTTAAGGGACCAGAGTTCCCTTTCGGTGGGTGCAAGCAAGTCCAATACTCTGGTAGCTCTCCTCTTCCTGGTCCTAACCCTGGTTCCAGGGAACTCTGGTCCCCAGACCAGTAAGGGGCTCTTTCTGCACCCACGAGAAGAAGAGATGGGAAAGAGACAATACAAAAACACAGTCAGCGACAGAAAAACAAATATGACACTGCAAGATTCTAGAGACTCCACACCAGCAAGACCCCAACATTCCAATGTGAACGAAGCAGAAGAGAACTACCTTAAAAGCACTTTCATGAAAATGATAGAGGCCCTAAAAGAGGATATAGGAAAATCCCTCAAAGAAATGGAAGAAAAAAAAACCAAAAAATGCAAGAAATGGAAGAAAAAACAAACCAAAAAATGCAAGAATTGGAAGAAAAAACAAACCAAAAAAGGCAGGAAATGGAAGAAGAAACGAAGCAAAAAAATGCAAGAAATGGAAGAAAAAACAAAGCAAAAAAATGCAAGAATTTGAAGAAGATACATACCAAAAAAGGCAGGAAATGGAAGAAGAAACAAAGCAAAAAAAACCGCAAGAAATGGTAGAAAAAACAAAGCAAAAAATGAAAAAATGGAAGAAGAAACAAATCAAAAAAGGCAGGAAATGGAAGAAGAAACAAAGCACAAAATGCGAGAAATGGAACAAAAAGAAACCCAGAAAATGCAAGAAATGGAAGAAAGAACAAACCAAAAAATTCATAAAAGACAACAAACAGACGAAAAGATAAACAGAAAATTGCAAGAAGCAATGCAAACACTGCAAGGGTTGAAAACTGAAATAGAGACATTAAAAAAACACAATCTGAAGAAAGGCCGAAAATAGAAAAGCTGGACAAACAGTCAGGCACTACCAATACAAGCATTACCAACAGAATAGAAGAGATGGAAGAGAGAATCTCAATTGTTGAAGATACACTAGGAGAAATGAATTTATCAACCAAAGAAAACCTTAAATCCAACAAATCCTTAACACAAAACATCCAGGGAATATGGGACACCAGGAAAAGACCAAACCTAAGAATAATAGGTATAGAAGAAGGAGAAGAAATCCACCTCAAAGGGGCAGAAGGCACACTCAACAAAATCATAGAAGAAAACTTTCCCAACCTTAAGAAAGACATGCCAATGAAGGTACAAGAAGACTACATAACACCAAATAGAGTGGACCACAAAAAAATCCCCTCACCACATAATAATCAAGACCCCAAACATACAGAATAAAGAAAGAATATTAAGAGCAGGTAAGGAAAAAGGTCAAGTAACATATAAAGGCAGACCTTTCAGAATTACACCTGATTTCTCCATGGAAACTCTTAAAGCCAGATGGTCCTGGATAGATATTCTACCTACATTAAGAGACCATGGATGCCAGCCCAGACTACTATACCCGGCAAAGCTCTCAATCACTATAGACGGAGAAAACAAGATATTCCATGACAAAACTAGATTCAAAAATATGTGTCCACTAACCCAGCCCTACAGAAAATTTTGGAAGGAAAACTCCAACCCAAGGAAGCTAACTGCAACCAGAAAAACATAAGCATTAGAGAATCCCTCTCTACCAACATCCAAAAGAACAAAGGGGTGAAATACCACACATAATTCCAACAACAACCATCGCAAATCGAAGAAGGATGAGCAATCAATGGTCATTAATATCCCTCAATATTAATGGCCGTAACTCACCCATAAAAAGACACGGGTTAGCAGAATGGATTCGAAGACAGAACTTGATGAATTAGTT
>NW_024432881.1:0-1217 GCF_017639785.1 Mesocricetus auratus
GAAGATTTCGTTAGTTTTCAATTATGTATACATGGAGAATCTCACAACTCACTGTATCGTTTGTTATCAATAAGTACACATGTAGATTCTCACACAGCGTTGTATCGTTAGTTTTCAATAAGATACAAGTATAGATTTTCACACAGTATTATAGCTTTAGTTTTTAATAAGTTACACATGTAGAATCGCACACCGTGTTGTGTCATTAGTTTTTAGTAAGGAACAATTTTAGAATATCTTACAGCGTTGTTTAGTAGGTTTTCAATAAGGTTACATGTTTAGAATCTCACACAGTGTTGTATCGATAGATTTCAAGAAGTTAGAGATGTAGTTTCTCACACAATGTTATAGGGCTAGTTTTGAAGAGGGTACATGGGTTGAATCTCACACAGCCTTGTATCGTTAGTTTTCAAGAAGTTACTTTCTCACACAGTGTTGTATCGATAGATTCCAAGAAGTTACAAATGTTGTTTCTTACACAATGTTATAAGGCTAGTTTTTTTTAATAAGCCATGTTTTATTAATCTCATTCAAGAAGAATTACAGGTAATTCTTGTGTCAAGTGATCATTATGTTTGGTACCTTGCTGTAAACATTGAACTCAGTGAGGACTGAGTAATTATTCTAAGCAAGAAATGTCAGGTTATGTTTCTTCAAGCTTCTTCTCAGTTTTGCCAACTGATTTTTTATCATTTTTTATTTTAATTTTAAATAGCTTGTTTTACATGTCAATCCCAGTTCCCTCTCCCTCCCCTCCTCCCGCACTCTCCTTCCCCCCTCCCACCCTATTGCCAAATCCTTCCACATAGGGAATATCTAGAGTCTATCATTTTACTCTTGGTAGGTTCCAGGCACTCCCCTAAGAGTCCAGGCTGAGAGAGCATCTCTCTTTGTGCTATAAGCACACGAAGACAGTTTGTATACCAGGGATAGACACTGATCCACAGCTCAGGGCCCCATAGGTTGCCCAGGCCTTCTCACTGACACTCACATTTGGGGGGTCCAGATCAGTCCCATGCTCGCCTCCCCACTGTCGGTCTGGGGTCCAAGAGCTCTCCCCTGTTCAGATCAGCTGTCTCTGCTGGTTTTGCTTGATGTCTATAACCATCCGGGAGCCTTCATCCTGTGACTGATGGAAGCAGAGGCAAACACACAATTAATCACTGAACTGAACCCAAGGAACCCAGTGACAGAGAGAGAGGAGTGATGAGCAAATA
>NW_024432882.1:0-7261 GCF_017639785.1 Mesocricetus auratus
CTTAAAGTGATCAAAACTCACCATAATAAGAGTGTTGTTTTCTCATTAATAATGTGTGATTTAATATGTTGTGATTTTGTATGTACTTAGTAAACAGGTTAAAAGTTTTTTTAAAGTGCTTTCATACAGTATGTTTTGATCATTAGAAGTTTTTGTTTGTTTGTTGTTTTTTGAGAAAGTATTTCTCTGTATTGTTTTGGAGGCTGTCCTGGAAATTGCTCTGTATACCAGGCTAGCCTTGAACTATCAGAGATCCACCTGCCTCTGCCTCCCGAGTGCTGGGGTTAAAGGCGTGGGCCACCAACACACAGCTCTTTAGAAGATTCTTAACAGTTGTTGATTCTTAATCTTATGCAGACTAGAAACAATGTTTAGATATCTTTATGATTTTTATTTGAAATTATATTTTGAGGTTCAAGACAGCGTTAACCAAGCTGGCCTCTAACTGAGATACACACCTGGCTCTACTTCCAAAGTTCTGGGATTAAAGCTGTATGCCATTTTTGCCTGTCATTTTATTTATATTATGTCTGTATTTTGACTGTGTGGACCACCCCTTCCTGTGAGTCACAATTCTCATTTTGGTTTTGAGGTACTAGGAATAGGATATAAGATTTACTAATGAGGACTGGGGGCAGAGATTCAGTCCAAGGGAAGCAATACATTGTCCAAAATGACTGTGATCAGTCATACACAATCCTATATGACATTATTAAAACAATTCGTAGAATAAATGAAAAAGAATATACTCCCCCTCCTGTTTTCTTCTGTTAGGAGTCAGTAAGGCTCCTTTTTCTTTTTTCTTAAGGCTTCATGGGTTTTCTCTTTTGTTTTCTCAAGATAGCATTTCTCAGTAGCTATGGAGCCAGCCCTGGAACTCACTCTGTAGACCTGGTTTCTAGACCAGGCTGGCCTTAAATTCAGAGATCTTTCTTTCGTCTTCCTCCCCAGTGCTTGGATTAAAGGCATGTTATAAGATTACCTGGCTCATTTTTGGTGTTTCCAGACAGGGTTATCTCTTTGTAGTCCTGGCTGTCCTGGAACTCATTCTGTTGATCAGGCTGGTCTCAAACTCTGCCTCCTGAGTGATAGGATTAAAGTGTGACACCACTGCCTGGTTAAGGCTTTATGTTTTTTGTTTAAGCAATTTGTTTTATGTCTCATGTTTATGGGAGACTTAGTAATTTCATTTTAACAAGCTTAGTTGCTGGCATGATCTTGCTAAGCTTTTTTTGTGGTGGTGGTATTTTGAACCTGGGTATCACATTGTGACCCAGGCTGCCATTAAACTTGTTTGTTCTACCTCAGCCTCCTGGATCACAGGTGTCAACTATCACACACTGTAGCCTTTAATTGTCATCTTACTTGTCTTGAAAATTATTTCATCTTGTTAAGTGGTAAATTCTTATTTTTCTTTTTAAGAAATGTGGCTTGGTGTTGAGCTGGAAGAGAGTACAAGGTGCTTCTAGAAAACTTCAAGGTATACATATTTTCTTTTTCGTTGCTACCACTTTAACCTGGTTGCATAATTCACTTAACTTGTTTTACTTTAATTTTCCTATTAGAACATATTAAAAGATAATTGAGAAAGTTTTGGCTGAGATTTTGGATTGAAAGTTTCAAAAGTTGTAACAAAAATGAGGTAGAAGAGGAAAATTTAATACATTAAACTGAACAAATCTGTTAGTTTCTTCTTAAAACAAGATTTTATAACTGCCTGAAAGTTTGTGTATGACTTTCTGCATGTGAGTGCAGTGCCCACCAAAGCTGGAAGAGATCCCTTGGAGAAGGTGTTATAGCTGCTTTCCAGCTGCGTGACAAGGGTCCTGGGAATCTGTCTTCTGTTACAAGTGTGTTGTGTTCTTAACTGCTGTGCTGTCTCTAATTCTGCCACTAGTTCTTGCATGTTTAAGGCCCTTTTAGTACGAAAGGAAGGCTGTCTTGTCCAGTTGGATTGATTAGAGCTCAGGAACAGAAGAAAGATAGCACATGACTTATCATTTATTTATTGAGATTTATGTATTTATTAGTTTGTTTTTGTTTTTCAAGTCAGGGTTTCACTGTGTACTTTTGGAGCCTGTCCTGGAACTCACTCTATAGACCAGGCTGGCCTTGAACTCACAAGAGATCTGCTTGGCTCTGCCTCCTGAGTGATGGGATCAAAGGTGTAGGTCAACACTGTCCATCGAGATCATTTACTTTTACTTTGTGTATGTGAATATGTGCCTATATGTATGCACCTCCTGTTTTCAGTTTTGCAGACACCAGAAGAGAGTGTCAGATTCCCTGAACCTGCTGTTCTAGATGATTATGAGCTGCTAATGGGTGTGGTATGAATTTAACTGGGTCCCCTGCAATGACAAGCATCTCTTTTGTGACAGGGTTTATCTGTGTGTAGTCCTGTCTATACTGGATCTCATTTTGCAGATCAGGCTGGCCTCGAATTCACAGAGATATGCCTGCCTCTGCCTTCCAAGTGCTGGCATTGAAGCCATGTACTCCCACTGCCCAGCTTTAGCCACTCTTTTTTGTTGTGTATATCTAGGCATGGTTGATTTGTTTCTTAGGTCCTAACTTTGTTCTACTTTAGAGTATATGCTGAACTTGGAGTTTGTAGATTCTAGTTAGTATAGCTAGCCAGCTTGGCCAGGGTTTCCCCATGTTTGCCTCTTGGTTACTGGGATTACTAGAGTTTGCTGTGTTACATCTGCTCTTGTGTGAGTACTTGCTATCCTATTTTTGTTTTGTTTTTCAAGACAGGGTTTCTCTGTATTGTTTTGAAGGCTGTCCTGGAACTTGCTCTGTAGACCAGGCTGGCCTGGAACTCACAGAGATCCACCTGCCTTTGCCTCCCGAGTGCTGGGATTAAAGGCAAGGCCACCAACACAGAGCTGAGTACTAGGTATCCTAACTCTGGTCCTCACACTTCTATGGCAGCTAGTTCCCAGCCACAAAGACCTATTACTTTTGAAGTAAATTATCTTTCATTCTAGACATAAACACTATTTAACTCCCTGCCCCTCTTTCTCCTTTTGATACTATGGATTAAGTATAGTGCTTCATATATGCAATTGTTAGTACCTCGTCTTGATTTAGAAATATTTGATTATGGATAATTTATACATGTATAAAATTGAGATGGAGCAACATCTCCATGGCTATCATCATACAACTTTAATAATTATCAGTCATCATACAACTTTAATAATTATCAGTTCAAGGTCAGTCATTTCACTGGTCATTTTGTTGTGTCTGTCTGTCTATCTATCTATCTATCTATATATATATCTATCTATCTATCTATCTATCTATCTATCTATCTATCTATCTCTTTTTCTCTTTGTAGCCCTCACTGTCCTTGTACTCTGTAGCCTGGTCAGAAATGCTCCCTGATCTGCCTCTTCCTCCACGTGCTGTGATCCAAGGTGTGTACCACAATGCCTGGCCTTTTCTCTTTCTATATTTTAGTATAAATTCTGAATCATAAAAATTTTGTTTTGCTCCTTTTCCTTGTTGGGAAAAAGGGGGCTATAGGAAAAATATACAAAATAAATTCATAATACCTAAAAATACTGGTTGTTTTTCCTAATATAGAAAAATAATAGTCATGTTGTCCAGTTAATATTTAAGTGCTTGTTTATGGTTCTCTATTGTTAGATTTTAAATGTTTATTTCATTCAGGATCTGTATGAGATCTCTATATTGGGAATTTGTTCTGTCTTTTGATAGCTATTGTAGTCCTCATTTGCTCTTAGTTAAATAATGTTCTTAATTTCAATTTTTCTCCTTTCCTCTTGTTTTTTATTTACATAACACACACACACACACACACACACAGTCGGTTTACAGATGTTAAATGTGAAATGGTTATTAGAGGGCTAAAGAGCAGGATTGGAGTAATGACATCAGTATCCTCATAAGTAATATCTTTAGTCATTTTACTTTGCTGAAATTTTTACTTTTTATAACTTAATATTTATCACAATTTTTTATTGCTAGCTTTTGGATTTTGTGAATATAAACAGCCTGAATCTACCCTCCGTGGGCTCAGATTATTGCATGACCTTCAGATTGGAGAGATGAAGCTACTTGTCACAGTTGATGCAAAGACAAAGGCACAATTAGATGAGTGGAAAGCAAAGAAGAAGGCTTCTAATGGGGTATGCAATATCTTTTCTAGTCTGGGTGTGCTTGTTCAGTGTGAATACTTCATAATGCAATAAGTCTAACATGGGGACTCACAAGATCATTATTGTAATATGTGCTTATGGATTATGCAGGAGTGTATTTTTATAGTTTGTAGATAAGTGTTTTATCTACCCACAGAGGGTGGATGACTGTTGGTTTGCTTTTTCCAGGATGGGATGAAGGTAGTCAGGGAGGCTGGACAAGGTTAACTTGCCAGAGAAAACACTTGCACAGACTATTCTAATCAGAGCTAATTCACTAAGGCAGCTTTGTAAGTAAGTATAAAATATATTTCAACCTACCCAATGTTTATTAGTTACCCTCTCTTATAGATGCACACAGATTGGGTTTTAAAGTGACTAAAAATAAGTTGTACTATTTAATGTATTGGGGTGACTTTATTTATTCCATTTTTTTGTTTTTCATTCTAATTGTTATTTTAAATGAGCACAAAGGAGGATTTTGTGTCTTGTGTGGTAATGTATCTATTGTGTCCTTCACAAAACAAATCTTAAACCTGAATATATATTTTGTTCATTTTTTCTTTTGTCTTCCTTTCAGCCTCCCATCAATAAAAAGTCTTTGCTCTCATCAAACTTTCATTATTTTTCAAGATAGATATAGCTTTCTTAACCCCCTTTTAAAGCACTGTATATTACATTTTTGTTTAAATTTTTTCGTAAAAACTCAAATTTAAGGAAATTAAATTTTACCACTTCTCAAGTACTTTACTATAGATGTTTTGGCCTCATGTTCCTGCAGACATTTTCTTTTCTGTGATTGAATATGGTTTTCTGTTCCATCCTTGTTTTTCTGTCGGTGCTGAGGGTAGAGTGCAGGACTCCTGTATGACAGGCAAGCACTCTACCACCTCATGAGTATACCTTTAATGAGAATATTTTCATTTCATAAAAGCAGGATTAAAGCCAGCTATGAGGGTACAATCCCAGCACTTGGGAGGTAATGTTGTTTGGGCAGTTGGGGCAGGAGTTCAAGCTCATTTATACAGGGAATTTGAGTCGAGTCTGGGTGACATGAGACTATCAAATACAAAGAATTTTTTAATAAACAGCTTTCCCCTCTGCTTAATTCTGGTTTTCTTTGAACTCTTAGTACTTAAATAATTTCACTGACACATTCTGTATATATCATAAGGAAAAATTACTGTTGCTTGTTTGTCAGACCCAATCTTAGTGGTTTGGATTTCCTTACTGAGTACTATTTTGCATAATATTCAGGTTTTGTTATATTGCATAGCTCTTGGGGTTTTGATTTGTTTTGTGTTTAGAAATTTATTTTTATTTATGTGTGGGTGACTGAGTGTGTGTGTGTGTATGTGTACCATTTGTGTATATTCCCTATGTAAACCAGAAGAGGGTATTATCTTCTAGAACTGGATTTATAAGTAGTTGTGAGCTAACATGTGCTGGGAATTGAACTGAACGAGGTCTTTATGAAGAGCAGAGCAGCAAGTGCCTTTAACTCGTGAGTTACCTTTCTAGCTGCTGTTTTGGCTTTTTTCTTTTCTTTTCTTTTTTGGATAGGATCTCATGTAGCCCAGGGTAGCTTACTCCTTGTGTTGTATGACCTTGAACTCTATCTCCCCAATATGTTGGGATTAGAGTCAGATGTTATTGTCCTATTTATTGGATCTTAAGTTTTTTGGGGTTTTTTTTGGATCTTAATTTTTTATTGATTTTACTTGTTTGTATAGATATGTGTGTAGATGTGAATGTGCACATGTAGAAGTCAGAGTATAACTCATGGAAGTTCTCTTCTATAAAGTGGGTCCCAGGGATCAAACTGAGGTCATAAACCTTTGTGGTAGGCTCCTTCTCTTGTTGAGCCATCTGGTGGCACCAACCTACGGACTACTGTTTTTTTACTTGATATTTTTGGTCCTTATTGCCAATCTATGCTCATCATTAAAATTTTGTCTATTCAGTTATAATTAACAAGTCCTTTCATTCATATAATATAGCTCTTGTTTGCTAAAACTTACTGGAGAGAGAACACACTATCTACTCCAGATACAAAACCTACAACTAACCAAAATTGAATACCACTGAAGTTCATCTTGGTGAACCAATGAGATTTACTAGGGTTTCTTACAGGAACATGGGTGAGAATGTTTCAGGAGCAGAATTGACTCAAAGATAGGTGCATCACCAAGTATTATTCCAGCATGGGTGACAACTCAGGAAACCTGGCAAACCTGAAGTACACTGCAGGGAGCTCAACAGTTTCTAAGTAACCCTGGTCTAAATCTTTTATTGACCAGTGGACTGGTTTCTGCTTCTTGAGTTAGCTTGTCTAGTCTGTTTTACTTGTTTTATTTTTCCTAGATTTTCTACTTTGTGAGACTTCTTGCAACTAAACTTTATTCCATCTATGAGGTACTCTCAGATTTTTTATTCTGACAGGAGAATCTTGATTGTCAGGGACTTCCTGAAGCTATCATCAGTTGTTAACTTTTCTACTCAAGGAGCATCCCTTCAGGGTAGAAGGTTTCAATTTGGAAAAAAAATTTCACACAATAGCCTTTTTTTGGTTTTTACAAGACAGGGATTCTCTATAATGTTTTGGAGGCTGTCGGTCCAGCCTGGCCTTGAACTCACAGATATCCGTCTGCCTCTGCCTCTTGAGTGCTGGGATTAAAGTCATGCACAACCACCGCCCGGCTCACACAATAACCTTTATCATTTCTTTATCGTATTTTCTTTAAAACCTGTCTTCCCATACTCTTTCTCCCTACACAAATATATATGGTCTCTAATATTTACCATCTCTTGTCTCACAGCCCATCACACCCTGTCTGATACTCACATTCTGTACCCTATCCATATCTCTGATTTTCAGTAGAAGAGGAAATAATTTCACTAGCTTTGCTCTTGTACCAATACTATAACCTAGGATAATGTCTTCCAAATCAATAATTGAATGAGTATTTAATTGAATAAAAGTAATTTTGTGGTTAACTCTTGTTTTCCTCAGACTCTGAGGTAGAAGAAAGATAAAAAAGTTTTAACGAGTCAAAGAGGAACATGAAATTTTATGAAAGGAGTGAAGAGTT
>NW_024432883.1:0-16313 GCF_017639785.1 Mesocricetus auratus
TTCCAATGTGGCTGCACAAGTTTGCACTCCCACCACCAATGGACGTGTGTTCCCCTTTCTCCACATTCTCTCCAGTATAAGCTGACATTGGTGTTTTTGTTTTAGACATGCTGACAGGAATAAAATGTTATCTCAGGGTTGTTTTGATTTTCATTTCCCTAATGGATATTGACCACTTTCTCAAGTGTCTCTCAGTCATTTGAGTCTCTTCTATTGAGAAATCTCTATTTAGTTCAGTCTCCCACTTATTAATTGGGTCCTTTGTTGTTTTGGAGAATAGCCTCTTGTGTTCTTTGTAAATTTTTGAGATCAGCCCTCTGTTATATGTGAGGTTAGTGAATAACTTTTCCCAAACTGTGGGTTGTCTTTTTGTCTTGCTTACTGTCATTTCCTTACAGAAACTACTCAGTATCAGGAGGTCCCATTTATTAATTGTGGATCTCAGTGTTTGTGCAACTGGTGTTATGTTCTAGAAGTGGTCTCCTGTACCAATTCATTCAAGGGTACTTCTCATTTTCTCTTCTAACAGGTTCAGTGTGGCTGGATTTATGTTGAGATATTTCATCCATTTAGACTTAAGTTTTGTACATGGTGAAAGACATAGATTTATCTGCAATCTTCTACATGCTAATGTCCAGTTATGCCAACACCTTGTGTTGAAGATACTATCTTTTTTCCATTGTATAATTTTAGCATCTTTTCAAAAATCAGCTGTTCATTAGTTTGTGGATCAATCTCAGAGTGTTCAATTTGATTCCATTGGTCTACCTGTCTATTTTTTGCCAATACCAAACTGTTTTCAGGAGTACAGCTCTATAATAGAGCTTGAGGTCGGGGATGTTGATGCCTCCAGATGTTGCTTTGTTGAGTAAGGTTGTTTTGCCTATCCTGAGTCTTTTGTTTTTCCATACGAAATTGATTATTTTTCTTTCAAGGTCTGTGAAGAATTGTGCTGGTATTTTAGTGGGGATTGTATTGAATCTGTAGATTGCATTTGGCAGGATTGCCATTTTTACTACATTGATCCCACCTATCCAGAGCATGGGAGATCTTTCACTATTAATTTAATAAATAACATTTGCTTAATCTTTGCCTGTGTACCACATCTGAGTTCTAAAGTGCAGCCTCTGAACTTTGTCTTATATATTAGTGTGCCCATGGTTACCAGTCAGTGCTGTTATCTGCTCTTATAGAAAGTTCAACTTTGCTGAGAAGAGTAGATGTCTCTCCTGTGTGATCTATGGGTTATATCCTGTGTTAACCTACAGTTTTTGTGAGGATTTTATCTATACATATCATCTACTGGAGACCAGTATTTATTATGTATTAATTCTTGGTAAGTAATATTATTATATGTGGTATTCTACATTTACTAGTTACAACAACCACTGTGATAAGTCACTTGCAACTTTCTATGCTTTACTTCTTCACAAGTGAACAAATCTAGAATGCATGATCACTAGTTATTTTCTGGTATTTCTTATGCCACACCATTCAAAGACAATATGTAGCATTAGACTGTCCACCATTACATCTGTGATTATACTGTGTCTTTCCAAGAAGACTGGCTTTCTATGGACTTGGATGAATGTAATGTTTTAAGATTTTTATCAATGATATTTCTTCAGGAGTTTTTGATGAACTTTGGAGATCTTCTAACAGATTAAGAGTGTGTCAGTTATTGTTTTAGTACCTCCATTTTGGCTTTTTTGAGGCAGATTTTCTCTGTATTGTTTTGGAGGCTGTCCTGGAACTCGCTCTGTAAAACAGGCTGGCATTGAACTCACTGAGATCCTACTGCTTCTGCCTCCCAGTTGCTGGAATTTAAGGTGTGCTTCACCAATGCCAAACCAGTACCTCCCTGTATTAATAGGTATTTTTCTTAAACTTTTTATCTTAGTTGCTATCTTCCTTTTCTCTTAGTTGCTCTTTTCTTGTGCCTTTGTACTTTTTCATTATTTTTCTGTCATTTATAAATATGCTCAGTTAAGAGAACTGTACATTGACATTTAAAACAAGATTTTTACATACTAACAACATGCCTCTGATAATTGTTTGGTTGTGGAAATACTGCACAATGGTATGCATATTATGCTTGTCTTTTTCCAAGGTATGTGTAGCATGAAAGAGTAGAAGACTGTATTTTTTCTCAGGGTGAATATTCTCAGAAATAGAGATGTTCATCCTGTGATTGATGAATTTATCAATCAGAGGAATGGGAAGAGATTCTTGCATTCAGGTTTAACACCCTGTCCTGGTTATGTGACAAATATGCATCTTGAAATACCTGATGCACTTTTAATGTGGTAACTTACAAAATATTTCATGCAACATATTTCAGAAGAAAGTCTATGTTCATTGGGGAGACTTTTGTAATCACAGGTGAAATAATGGAAGCATAATGTTAAAATTTTATGCTTGAAATGTCTGGTTTGAGAAATCCAATAAATTAACTAGGGATTGATAAGCATTCTGTGAGTATTCCCTATTGAGGAAATCAATCATGGACATTTTCAAATGACAGACTGGTTGTTGTAACTAGTAAATGCAGAACACCACATCTACTCTTAGTCCATTTCAAGATTTAACACAGAATAGAGAGAAGTCTCCATTTATAGCACTGTGTAGGTAAAATTCTCTTATGAATCCCAGGAAAACACAGGTTATATTTAATCCATGGATCACATAGGACAGATTATTACTTTTCTCAGTAGAGAAGTCTAATTTTCTGTGAAAACAGGTATGACAATTGATTGGCAGCTATGTGCACAAAAACTAATAAGACAATTGAAGTTCATAGGTTACTCATAGTAGGTAGAGAGGGATTAAGCAACTGAAAATTTGCTTTTAATTAAAGTGTGCTTACTAAACAAGAGGAACATGTGTGGTTTTGACTCCAGGCTAGAGTCATGACATCTGGAATATATGATCTACACCAAAGGGCCCATCAGTCCACTACAATGTCATAGTTATGCTGACAATTGTATGTTTGCATTACCACAGCCATAATATAACCTTTGGAATAGGAGATTAAAAACAGTTATAACATAAATGGTTTTGTGTCATTACTACAAATTAAGTGAGGACATCATATGTGGGTAATAGATGGGAAACGTTGATTTACAATATGAACATGTATTAAACTGTGGCAGGCTGTGACAACATAACTGTTGCTAGACAATATCATTGGGATTCTCTCAACTCATATCTAGGGTCCCAGGAGCAGGGAACAGAAGGCATATTAGTTTTGGAGAATTTAATATCACATATAAATGTCCTATACAATAATTTCTAGACTCATAAATGAAATGAGAGGTGAATCTCCAAATGAGTTTATGGTCAAATTTTGGAAAATGGCATTTCAGCTGGAACTATTTGTTGAGATATGGAAACCTAGCAACATAGAATATAGTCTCTGGAAAAGCTTTTCAGAGTCTTTTGTCAGTGATGTCATCTTCATGGTGAACTAAAATTCTGAAGTAAGAAATGGAAGGTGTTTGAACTTTCAAGCAAATAGTGAAATTGCCTACTCTAAAACCACACATTTAACTATGTTGGGTCTGTGCTCTGATACAATTTTACCGTTATTACAGTGTAATCATGTGTTTGATAGACTAAACTAGTACTCAAAATCTGAAAATAGATGTTCCAAAATTTACATTAGAATAAGCAGAAGTCCTCCTACCTAGATGAAAATCTGGAAGACAGTAAGGGACTTTATAAGTATGAGAAATATTGTTCTCAATCAAGAGAACCATTCATTACCAAATATAATTTGTTTTTTGTATAGAAAAGTAATACTGCCATTATAAGGCTCCATATATGGTAACATATCAATATATATTCCTTTACCATTACTTTCATTGCCTTTTGTCATTATTTCTTGTTACAAAGCTTAACATGTGTGTATTTGAGAAAGAAAGAAAAATATTATCCCTAAGTAAATAAATGCTACCTTCTAGTTTATGTGTCCTTGATTACTGTTGTCCTTCTTTTTTGGATCTTCTTGCATTCCTGGTGACTTTCCATTTCTTATTACTTTTAAGGACCTTTTCATTTTTAAGTTCGTTTTTAGGTCTGTCTCTGTCTTAATTGATTTCTAATTTCTTTTTCCATTTTTCAATTCTTTCCTTTTGCTCATGAATATTTTTCATTAGTAATATTGGAGCTGAGCATGGGTGTTGTGTAGAAATTACATGTCAAGCAATGCCCCTGCAAAGAATCAACATTCCTGTTAATAGTAATTGGTTTGTGATACACCTGTAAGAATGGTGTGTGAATTAGGTATCTATTTTTGCCAGTGGCGGTGCAGCATAAAAGAGCCAAATACTTTATTTTTCTCACAGTGAACTTTAGTGATACAGATTCTTCAACTCTTCAATCAATGTTTATGTGAAATATGAAGAGATTCTTGGATCCAACAACATGCATCTTGAAATAGCCAAGGCAATCTTAATTTGATATATCCCCCAAGTTCATCAAAATCTCCTGGAGAAAATCAGTGATGAAATTCATAAAACCATCGATTTATCTAATGCCATAGCAACCCAGGTTCACAGTGTATTCACAGATGGAAATATAGGGAGCATATTGATAAATATCATGTAAGATATGTCTGGCTTATGAAATAGCAGAAAATGAGTGATGATCATGCATTCTTTGGTTGTTCTCTAGAGATTAAACCAAAAATGGAAGGTTGCAAGAAACATATTAGAATGACTCTTGTAACTAGTAAATGTGGATAGCCACATATGTTAGTAGCCCTTCTTAAGAATTAATACAGAACCGCCAGGCGGTGGTGATGCACGCCTTTAATCCAAGCACCTGGGAGGCAGAGGGAGGCGGATCTCTGTGACTTCAAGGCCAGGCTAGACGGACAGCCTCCAAAACAATACAGAGAAGCCCTGTCTCATAAAACCAAAAAAAAAAAAAGAATTAATACAGAACCAAGATTAGTCTCTAGTGAATGACATGTATATTTTATAGGAGAGACAACTACTCTTCTCAGGTGATGCGGCGCCCATGCCACAAGCAACTCCAAGGTATTAGGAAAAGAAAGACAAGATGTCCAGCTGTTTGTACTGAGAAGTGTCACAAAACAGTAGAAAAACCCCAGATGGAAGAGAGTGTGTTTTCCTCGTGCTAGATGTTGATGTCAGTGGGGCATTGCAGGGCCAGTAAGCCAGGACTAGAAAACAAGATGTACCTGTGGCTATCAGCTGACAAACAACTCAGAGAACCTGTGGGGGCTAGGCCCCAACAAGGTGAGTCAGCTGGTTTTTTTTGGTTTTAGGAGACAGGGTTTCTCTGTATTGTTTTGGAGGTTGTCAGTCCAGCCCAGCCTCAAACTCATAGAGATTTGCCTGCCTCTGCCTCCCTAGTGCTGGGATTAAAGGGGTGTGCCACCATTGCCTGGCTGTCAGCTGTTTTTTTTTAATGAGAGAAGATAACAACATTGACTAGTAACCATGTGCACAGTAACATGTAAGATAATTAAAGTTCAGAGGTTGCTCTTGAGAACCTCTAATGTGGTGTACAGACAAGGATTAAGCACGTGGTTTTTATTTAAATGAAGGTGTGCTGGTTAAGGTAAAGTGAAATGTGCTATTTTGTCTCCATTTTGGTGATATGCCTATAATGGCTTTGGAATGATGTCATTTCTATGGGTGCATTAATGCATCCATAAAAGGTAGCTGTGGAAACGTGAAACAAAAATAATTATAGTCCCCATAGATTTGAAAACTTACATCAAAGTAAATTAGAGTAAAATATGATAGCAATGTATGAATGGAATTTTGTAAGAATGAGGGGAAGTATGAGATTGTGACATTTTTGAAGATATAAATATTACCTGAAATCAGCCAAGGGGGTTCTCTTTGCTCATTTCTAGAATCCCAGAAATAGTGAGCCTATGGGATGTAACCTTTACTTGAATTATTTATTTTCACATGTAAGTATCATATGCAACAGTTTTTCACAGGATAGGTGGAAAGTGATTCACCAAGTGCGTCTATGATCAAATCCTTGACAAATGATCTTTCTTCTGGCACTATTTCTCAATGTCATGGCTGCCTAATCACATTCAATACAGTCACTGGAAAATCATTGCTGAGTCTGTTGTGAATAAATTTTCTGTTCAATTAGAAGTGAAAGTATGAAATAACTAATCAAAGCCTCAGAGTTATATAGGAAATCATGAGTTTCCCAGTGTTCCCATTCTTCAGCTAGGATTTATTAAGTGGTACAGCTCAAATGAGAAGATATAATGGCAGTAGGGAGTCAATGAACACCATAAAGTCATACCTCACCATAAATCTAACACAAAATATGGAATGGAATATATACATAATATATATATATATATGTGTGTGTGTGTGTGTGTGTCTGTGTGTGTGTGTGTGTGTGTGTGTGTGTGTCTGTGTGTGTGTGACTAGGTCTGCTAGGAGAAAGAGCTTAGTTCTGAATAGAAGGAAGGATTATTATAGTTTTTTAGGTAAAAATTATCAGGATTCAGCATTTGTGTGTAGATATTGGTGGACAGTTACAAGTGGTCTAATGATGATACCTGAGAGTTGCATGTTCTCAGGGTAGATCCCTGGCCACTGTGGACCTCAAAGGGCATATAGATATTAAGCAATTCCTTAGACTAGGCACAGATGAATGTCTGAGCTGTTTTCCCTTAATGATGAAACTAACGAACATATTCTATCATATATACTCTAAAGTAAATAATGAGATGATGTGGCATTATTAACCCCTGGGGAGACATATGCCCATAGACCTCATCATTGATTTAAGTGACTAAATAATGAGATGACTTGGCATGATTTACACTAGGGGAGATGCCCAGAGACCTCATCATTGTTAAAATGACTAAATAATGAGAAAACGTCCCTTGATTCATCCCTGGGGAGATACTCATAAAACTTTTCATTGATTTAAGTACTAAATAATGTGATGATTTTGCATGATTCACACTTGGGGAGATGCCCATAGAACACATCATTGATTTAAGTGACTAATGAGATGATGTAATATAATTCATGCCTGCGGAGACGCCTATACACCAGATCATTATTTTAAGTGATCAAATAAGCAGATGATATCACATAATTCACACCAGAGGAGAAGCCCATTTGCTTCATCATTGATGTAAGTGATCAAATAATGAGATGATGTCACATAATTCACCCCCGGGGAGACTCCCATAGACCTCATCATTGATTTAAGTGACTAAGTAATGTGATGACTTCACATGATTCACCTCAAGAAGACACACAGAGAACTCATCATTGATTTAAATAATTAAATATTGAGATGACATCGCATTATTCACCCCTGGGGAGATGCCCATTGACCTCATCATTAATTTCAGTGACTAAACAATGAGATGATGTTGCACAACTCACACCTTGGGGAGGCCCATCCACATAATCATTGATTTAAGTGACTAAATATTGAGATGACCTAGCAGGATTAAAACATGGGTAGACTCCCATAAACTTCCTCATTGATTTAAGTGACTGAATGAGATGATTTACACCTGGGGAGATACCCATAGACCTAATCATTGATTTAAGTGACTATATAATGACATGACATCCCAGGATTCACCCCAGAGGAGATGCCCATAGACTTCATCAATGATTTAAGTGACTTAATAATTTGATGACATCGAATGATTCACCAGTGGGGAGAGGCCCATCCAACTCACATTGATCAAAGTGACTCATAAAGAGATGACATCCTATGATTCACCTTTGAGGAGACACCCATAGATGCCATCATTGATGTAAGTGACTAAATAATGAGACCAGGTCGCATAGTTTACCTCTCGGGAGATGCCCATAGACCACATCATTGTTTTAACTGACTAAATAAGTAGATGACATCTCACGATTCACCCCTGGGGAGAGGCCCATAGACTTATTCATTGATATAAGTGACTAAATAATGAGATGACATCTCATGATTCACCACTTGGGAGATACTCATTTATCTCAACATTGATTTAATTGATCAAAAATGAAGATGACCTCACATAATTCATGCCTGGGGAAGTGCCCATGAACCTCAACATTGATTTAAGTGACTAAATATGAGATGACATTGCATAATTCACCCTGGAGAGATGCCCATAGACTGCATCATTGACTTAAGAAACTCAATAATGAGATGTCTTCACATGATTCACCCATGGGGAGACAACTATAGACCTCATGATTGATATGAGAGTCTAAATAATGAGGTAACAGCACATAACTCATAATTGAGGAGACACCCATAGGCCTCATCATCAATTTAAGTGCCTAAATAATAATATGACCAAGCAGGATCAAAACATGAGTAGACATCTATAGACCACCTCAATGATTTAAGTTACTAAATAATGAGATGCCATTGCACCATTTTGCTCTGGGGAGAGAACCATCGACCTCATCATTGATTTAAGTGACTAAATAATGAGATGAAATCCCACAATTCACTCCTGGGGAGATGCACATAGACCTCATCTTTGGTTTAAGTGACTAAATAATGAGACGAGTTCTGTAATTCACCCCTTGGGAGAAAAGAATGTGATGATAGCCCACGATTCACCTCTGGGGAGATGGTCATAGACTTCATCATTGATTTAAGTGACATAATAATGAGATGACATTGCATTATTAGAGCTTGTGGAGATACCCATAGACTTCATCATTGATTTAAGTAACTAAATAAAGCAATCATGTCACAAGATTCACCAGTGTGGATTCACCCAAAGATATCATCACTGATTTAAGTGACTGAATAATGAGATAGCATCCCTGAATTCACCCCTGGGGAGATCTCCATAGAACTCTTCATTGATTTAAGTAAACAAATAAAGTAACCATGTCTCATGATTCACCCCAGGGGAGTCACTCAAATGACTTTATAATGGGTATAAGTGACTACATAATGATATGACATCGAAGGATTCACCCATGGGGAGATGCCCATAGACTTCATCATTGATGTAAGTGACTAAACAATGAGATAATGTCCCTCGATTCACTCCTGGGGTGACACGCATAGAACTCTTCATTGATTTAAGTGACTAAATAATGTGATAACATCACATAATTCACCCCTGGGGACACACCCATTGATCTCATTATAGATTTAAGTGATCAAATAATGAGATGACCTCACATAATTCAAACCTGGGAAGACGCCCACACCTCATCATTGATTAAAGTGATCAAATACTAAGATGAGGACCCACGATTTACCCCTAGGGAGATACCTATAGAAATCATCATTCATTAAGTGAGTAATAAGGAGATTACATCACATAATTCACCCCTGGGGAGACAGCCATTGACCTCATCATAGATTTAAGTGATCAAATAATGAGATGACCTCACATGATTCACCCCTGGGGAGATGTGCATAGGACTCATAATTTATTTAACTAGTAAATAATGAGATGATGTCACATTATTAACCACTGTGGAGACACCCAAAAACCTCATTATTGATTTAAATTACTAGATAATGTGATGATGTCCCAAGATTAATCCTTGGGGAGACACCCATAGAACTCATCATTGATTTAATTCATTAAATAATGAGATAACATCCTCCAATTCACCCTTGGGGAGATGCGCATAGACCACATCATTGACTTGTGTGACTAAATAATGAGATGACATCGCACGATTCACCCCTAGGGAGACGTCTATAGACCTCTTCATTGATATGTGTGACTAAATAATGTTATGACATCACACAATTCACCCATAGATAGATGCTCATAGACTTCATAATTGATTTAAGTGAGTAAATAATGAGATGACATCGCAGGATTCACTCCTGGGAGATGTCCATAATCCTCTTCACTGATAAATGATACTAAATAATGAGATGTTGTCACATGATATAACCTTGGGAAGACTCCTAAAGACATCTTCATTGATTTGTGTGACTAAATAATGTTATGATGTCACTATATTTGCCCCTAGATAGATGCTCATTGACTTCATCATTGATTTATGTGAACAAATAATGAGATGGCATTGCACGATTCACCCTTGGGGAAGGCCCATAGACCACATGATTGATTTAAATGACTAAATCTTGAGAAAACTTCCCAGGATTCACCACTGGGAGAAAAACAGACCTCATTATTCATTTAAGTGACTAAAAATGAGATTACATAGCATGATTCACCCCTGGGGAGACTGCCATAGACCTCTTCATTGATTTAAGTAACAAAATGAGATGTTGTCACCCGATTCACATCAGGGAGATGCCCATAGACTGCGTCATTGATTTAAGAGACTAAATTATGAGATAACATCGCAGATTACACCTCTGGGGAGAGGCCCATTGACCTCTTCATGGAGTTAAGTGACTACATAATGAGATGACATCACATGAATCAGTCCTCAGGAAATGCCCATAGACCTCATAAATGATTTAAATGACTAAATAATGAGACAAGGTTGCATTGTTCATCCCTGGGGAAACACCCAAAGACCTTATCATTGATTTAAGTGACTAAATAATGAGATGATGACACATGATTCACCCCTAAGTAAACACCTATAGAACTCTTCAGTGATTTTAGTGAACCAATAATGAGATGATGTTACAAAATTCACCACTCGGGAGATGTGAATACACCTCTTCATTGATTTAGGTGACTAAATAATGAGATGACATTGCATAACTCAACTCTGGGGAGATGCCCATATATCTCATCATTAATTTAAGTGACTAAATAATGAGATGACATTCCATAATTCACCCAGGAGGAGATGCCCAATGGCCTCATCATTAATTTAAGTGACTAAATAATCACAAGAAGTCACATTATTTATCCCCGGGGAGAAGCCCATAAACATTATCATAGATTTAAGTAACTAAATATGAGATGACATCACATGATTCATCCCTGGGGATATGCCCATAGACCTCATCATGGATTAAGGTGACTAAATAAGGAGATGGCATTGCTGGATTCACCACTGTGGACACACCCATAGACTACATCAATGATTTAAGCAACTAAATAATGAGGTGACATTGCAGGATTCACCTGTGTGGAGACTCCCATAGATCTCATCATTGATTTAAGTGACTAAATAATGAGATGATGTCACACTATTCACCACTTGGAGACACCCAGAGACCTCTTCATTGATTTGAGTGATATTACATCACACAATTCACCTCTGAATAGACGGGCATAGCCCTCTTCATTAATTTTTGTACCTATATAATAATTTGATGTCACATGATTCATCCATAAGGAGACCCGCATAGACCTCATAATTGATTTAAATGACTAAATAATGAGATGAGGTTGCATGATTGACCACTGGGGAAACACCATAGACCACAACATTTATTTAAGTGACTAAATATGTGATGATGAAGCATGATTCACCCTTGGGTAGATGCCATTAGACCTTGTCATTGATTTAAGTAACTAAATAATGAGGTGATATTGCAGGATTCACCCCTGTGGAGATGCCCATAGACCTCTTCATTGATTTATGAGACTAAATAATGATACGACGTCACAAGATTCACCCCTGGGAAGATGCCCATAGACTACAATAATGATTTGAGTGACTAAATAATGAGATGACATCTCACAATTCACCCTTGAGGAGACTCCCAAAGACCTCATCATTAATTTAAGTGAAACCCATAGACCACATGACTGACTTAAGTGTCTAAAAATGAGATGACTTCACATGATTCACCACTGGGGAGACACCCATATACCTCATCATTGATTTAAGTGACTAAAAGTGAGATGAAGAAGCATGATTCACCTCTGGGAGACACCCAGAGACCTCATCATTGATTTAAGTGACTAAATAATGAGATGACTTCACATGTTTCACAACTGGGTGTATGCACATAAACTCATCATTGGTTCAAGTGACTAAATTATGGGATGACGTCACACAATTCAGCTATGGGAGATACCCACAGTCCTATTCAGTGATTTATGTTACTAAATAATGAGATGATGTCACTGGATTCAGCCCTGGGGACACTCCTAAAAACCTTATCATTGATTTAATTGACTAAATAAAGTGATGAGGTAGCATGATTCACTAATGGGGAAATGCCCATAGAACTCATCATTGGTTTAAGTGACTAAATAATGACACGACGTCACAGGATTCACAACCCTGTATAGACACCCATAGACCTTATCATTGATTCATGAGACTAACTAATGAGATGATGTTACATGAAACACTTCTGGGGAGACAACCGTAGACCTCATCATTGATTTAAGTGAGAAAATAATGAGATGGCAGTGCACGATAAGCCCTTAGACCTCATCATTGATTTAAATGATGAATGAGATGTACTCCCAAGAATCATCCCTGGATGGATGCCCTTAGATCTCATCATTGATTTAATTGACTACATAGTAAGATGATATCATATGATTCACCCCATGGGAGACACCCATAGACCTCCTCATTGATTCAACTGACTAAATAATGAGATATAGTCACATGATTCACCCGTGGAGAGATGACCATAGAAATCATCATTGATTCAGCTGGCTAAATAATGAGATATAGTTACATGATTCATCCCCGGGGAGATGCCCAATGACCTCATCATTGATTTAAGGGACTAAATAATGCGATGATGTCATATAAGTACTCCGGGGAGACACCCATAGACGTCACCATTTTTTGAGGGACTAAATAATGAGATGTGGTCACATGATTCACCTTGGGGTGATGCCCATAGAAATCATCAATGATTTAAGTGACTAAATAATGAGATGATGTGGTGCAATTAACTCCTTGGGAGATGCCCATAGATGACATCATGGATTTAAGTGAATAAATAATGAGATGACATCCCATGAATCACCCCTGGGGAAATGCCCATAGACCTCATCATTGATTTAAGTGACTAAATAATGAGATGAGATGCCATAATTCACCCCTGGGGAGACATTCATAAACCTCATCATTGATTTAAATGATTAAATAATGAGATGACATCGCATGATTCATCCCTGGGAAGATGCCCATAGTCCTCATCATTGATCTAAGTGATCAAATAATGAGGGGATGCCGCATAATTCTCCCCAGGGGATACTCCCATACATCTCATCATTGATTTATGTGGTTAAATAATGAGATGACCTCACATAATTCACCACCAGGGAGATGCCCATCAACCTCATCATTGATTTAAGTATCTAAATAATGAGATGGTCTTGAATAATTCATCCCTTGGGAGATACCCATAGACTTCATCATTGATTTAAGTGACTAATAATGATATGACATCAAATTATTCACCCCTGGGGAGATGGCCTTAGACCTCATCCTTGATTTAAGTTATCAAATAAGGAGATGACATCACATAATTTCCTCCTTGGGAGACACCAATAGAAGTCTTCATTGATTTAAATAAAAACATGAGATGACATCTCATGATTCACCCCTGGGGCCATTAGACCTCAGAATTGATTCAGATTACTAAATAATGAGATGATATCACTTAATTCTTCCCCATTGAGATGCTCATAGATCTCATCATTGATTTATGTGACTCAATAATGAGATGACATTGCATAATTCACCCCATGGGAGACATCCCTAAACATCAACATTGTTAGAAGTGATCAAATAATGAGAATGACACCACATAATGCACTCTTGGGGAGATGACCAAAGACCTGTTCATTGATTTAAGTGCTCAAATAAGGAGATGAAGTCACATAATTCACAACTGGGGAGACACCCATAGACCTCATCATTGATTTAGTTAATAAAAATTTGTATGTTCTTTCATGATTCGACCCTGTGGAGAAGCCCTTAGAAGTCATCATTGATTTAAATTACTAAATAATGCAATGACATTGCATAATTCACCAGCAGTGAGACACCGATAGAATACATCATTGATATAAATGATTAAATAGTGAGATGAGGTCACAAAATTCACACTTGTGGAGAAGCCCATAGACCTCATAATTGATTTAAATGACTAAAAAATGAGATGTCTTCACATGATTATTCCCTGGGGATATGCCCATAGAAATCTTCATTGGTTTAAGTGATCAAATAATGAGATGATGTCACATAATACACCACTGGTGAGATGCCATAGACCTCATCATGGATATAAGTGACTAAATAATGATATGGCATCAAGTAATTCACCACTGGGGAGACAGCCTTAGATCTCATCATTGATTTGAATTATCAAATAATGAGATGATGTCATATAATTTACAACTGGGGAGATACCTATAGTACTCAACATTGATATAAGTGACTAAATAATGACATGAAATCCTACGATTCACACCCGGGAAGACACCCTTAGACCTCATCTTTGGTTTAAGTTTCTAACTAATGTGATGAGGTCACATGATTCACCCTGTGAAGAGGCCTATAGACCTCATCATTTATTCAAATTACTAAATAATGAGATGACATCACATAATTCTCCTCTGTGGAGATGCTCAGAGACCTCATCGTTGTTTTTAAAGACTAAATAATGATATGACATTGGTCGATTCACCCATGGGGAGAAGATCAAGGACCTCATTATTGATTCAAGTGACAAAATAATGAGATGAAGGGGCATAATACACCATGGGTGAGACACCCCTAAACAGCATCATTGATTTAAGTGATCAAATAATGAGATGACGTCACATGATTCACCCATGAGGAACACCCATAGAAATCATCATTGATGTAAGTGACTAAATAATGAGATGATGTGACAGGATTCATCCCTGGTACACACCCATTGACCTCATCATTGATAGACCTCATGATTGATTTAAGTAATCAAATGAGATGACCTCCAATAATTTACCCACGGGGAGATGCCCATAGACCACATAATTGTTTTAAGTAACTAAATAATGAGATGACCTGGAATAATTCATCCCTGGGGAGATGCCCATACACCTCATCATTTATTTAACTGATCAATTAATGAGATTACATCACATAAGGCACCCCTGGGGAGATGTCCATAGATCTCATCATCGATTTAAGTGATCAAATAATGAGATGAAGTCACATAATTCGCCCCTTGGGGGACACCTATTAACCTCATCATTGATTTAACTAACTAAAAAATATGTCCTCTCATGATTCAACCCTGGGGAGACGCCCATATAAGTCATCTTTGATATAAGTTACCAAATAATGAGATGACATCACAGAATTCACCACTGGGGAGAAAACCATAGACCTCATCATTGATTTAAGTGACTAAATAATGAGAAGATGTCACACGATTCACCCCTGGGAGACCCACATAGTCTTCATCATTGACATACCACATCATTGTTTTAAGAGATCAAATAATGAGATGACAACATGTGATCACCCCTGGTGGGAAGCCCAATGACCTCATCATGGATTTAGTGACTAAATAATGAGATGACATCATAGTATTCACCCCTAGTGAGATGCTGAAATAAATCATTATTGATTTAAGTTACTAAGTAATGAGATAATGTCACAGTACTTACCCATGTGTAGAAGCCCATAGACCTCATCAATGATATATGTGACTAAATAATATGTTGATGTCGTATACTTAACCTCCGGAGAGGAAAACATAGATCTCATAAGTGATTAAAGTGATCAAATAATGAGGTGACTCTGCATAATTACCCCATGGAGAAACACACTTAGACCTCATCATTGATATATGTAACTAAATAATGGGATCACATCTGATTATTCACCCCTGGGGAAATGCTAAGAGACCTCATCATTGATTTAAGAAATAAATATTGGGATGACGTCACACAATTCACCTCTGGGAGACTCCCATAAATCTCATCATTTATAAAACTCATCGTTGATTTAAGTGAATAATAATGAGATGACTTCCCATAATTCACCACTGTGGAGACACCCATAGACATCATCATTGATTTAAGTTAGTAAAAATGATATGTCCTCTCATGATTCAAACTTGGGGAGACTCCCATTTAAACCATTATTAATTTAATTTAAGTTACTAAATAATGAGATGACATGGCATAATACACCACCAGAGAGACACCCATTGACCTCTTCGTTGATTTAAGTGATCAAATAATGAGATGACCTCATGAAATTCACCCCTGCGGAGACCCCTATAGGCCTCATCATTGATTTAAGTGACTAAATAGTGAGATGTCATCACAAGATTAACACCTGGGGAGACACCCATAGAACTCATCATTGATTTAAGTGACTAAATAGATGACATCACGAGCTTAATTCCTGGGGGGACTCCCATAGACCATCATTTATTTAAGTGACTAAATAATG
>NW_024432884.1:0-718 GCF_017639785.1 Mesocricetus auratus
TTGGTTAACCATGTTAAAGCAATAGGTCGCTGGCCTCCCAGCTCTTGCACCCCACGAGGCTAGTCTCATTGCACGGGATAGAGTGGGTAGGCTTCAGCAGCCCAAGGAGTTGCAAGGCTAAGCACTGCACAGGAGAGGTCTGCGGTATAACGACTTTCTCCTGGGAGATAAGTCATCTTGCATGAAGGTTCTATGTCATGATCTCCTTCCCCAGAAAAAAGACATCGGACTGGTCAGGACTTCCTCTGGGGATAAGACCCTGGAGAGGAGCTTTGTACATGTTCCGAATTTGCACATGGGGATTTGACCTCTATCTCCACTCCAAAGTTGTGGGTGTCCTATTGCTTCAAAAATAAATGAATAGGGGGAGATGTGAGGAGCCGCCTCGCTATCGCTATTGCCGTTAGAAGATGGCGCTGACATCCACTGTCAGTTGGAGTTAACTGTCGCTGTCAGTTGGAGTTAACTGTCGCTGTCAGTTGGAGTTAACTGTCGCTGTCAGTTGGAGTTAACTGTCGCTGTCAGTTGGAGTTAACTGTCGCTGTCAGTTGGAGTTAACCGTTTAAACTGTGCCTCTCCCGTGACGTCATCTGGGGTGATGTGCAAACCACCAATCCCGGCTCTACACATCTCACTCGGAGCTCCTAGGCTTATATAAGGGGCTGGGTTTCTTAGCTTGGGGTCTCCCTCTAAGAAGCTGATCATCTATCTCTCAAGA
>NW_024432885.1:0-11117 GCF_017639785.1 Mesocricetus auratus
CTAATGGGACTGAGAGTCAGAAGCTTGTGGAGACATCTTTCAAGACACAAGTCAAACTGCCCTCAGATGGCTGGCACTCAGCACTACCCTGCCCACTGAAATCTTTTTCTCTCCCACAGGATTTGGTGGCCTGGGTGACAGTGGGATTCCTGCACATCCCCCACTCAGAGGATGTTCCCAACACAGCTACACCTGGGAACTCCGTGGGCTTCTTTATCCGGCCCTTCAACTTCTTCCCAGAGGACCCATCCCTGGCATCTAGAGACACTGTGATAGTGAGGCCCCAGAACAAAGGCCCCAACTATGTAGAGCACTGGATTCCTGACAACACAGCCTGTTTGATGTCTCCTCCTTTCAGCTACAATGGGACCTACATGCCTGTGTGAAGGTTCATACCCCAGCATCTGTAGAATAGCCCCAAAGTCCCACAGCAACAGGCAATAAACCCTTCCTTTTCTTCCCTGTAGGCTGCTTTATAGCAGCAGGGGGAGGGATAGCCAAGGGCTCTATTCATGTTTCAATATTGCACCTGTCAAAGACTTCCATGACTCCAACAGTTTCATACTGTCTAGATACCTGGACTTGAGTACCCAACTAGGAAACCAGAAAAGGCTGAGCAGGGCAGGATTATCCCATTCTTGCTTCACAGCCTGATTCACAGGACCTCTGATGAACTGGGATCCAGTCTGTAGTGGTCAGGACCTCTGATGAACTGGAGTTCAGACTGCATCATCAAAGTTCACTTTAAAGAGGTATGCTCAACATTCCTTGTATTCCTAGAAAACTGGCATTGTCCCATACTCTTTACACTTACTGTGAGATTTTTAATCTCTCTATCTTTCAGGAAATTGTGGTGATTTGAATAAAAATGCTCCCTATAGACCCATAGGGCGTGCACTATTAGAAAGTGTGGCCTTGTTGGAGTTGGTGTGTCATTAGTGGGAGGTCTTGGGGTCTCAGAAACTCAAGCCAGATTTCTTCCTGCTGTCTGCCTATAGGGATGTAGAACTCAGCTCCTTCTCTAGCACCATGTCTGCCTGTACCTTGTGATGTTTCCTGTCATGACAATAATAGACTAAACCTCTGAAACTGCAAGCCAGCCCTAATTGAAGGCTTTCCGGCCAGTGGCCACGTGTGTAGCAGCAGGTGGCAATTGAAATTCTGCCCACCAGCAAGCAAATTCCTAATGGGTGAATCTTGAGAGGCAAGGCCCCAAGACCCCAGACCCCAGAATGTCTTTTGCTTCTGCTGTACCTTTACATGTTTGCTGCTGCCCTCTTCCTCTTGTATCTGGCATGACATGAATGGGTGTGGGGAGGTCCCCACTGCCTGTAATGTAGTGTTTATCTCATGGAAACCTCCCGTTCTACTGGGCATTGTTACCTGTGGATTACTATGAAGATTATTTCTTCTTACGCTGTACTGTCTAATTGATAATAAAAATGTCAGTTTAAGTAGAGTTTTAATGATAAAAATATAAACAGGGGAGTGTCACACAGAACATATGAGTTTCTATTGAGGAGCCATGTAGAGTGTGGCTTTGGTTAATGATTAAGAAAAAAAACTGAGACTCAGAAGCCCAACTAGATTAAATTCTTTTAACCTTAATGTTGGGAGATGTGTTCACAGGTTTTGGAGTGCACCATACTGAAACAAAGCTTTGAAAATAACTTAAAGTTAGACTAAGATGTTTTTGTCAAATAGCTTTGAGATGAAAAACCCAAGAAAACTATCTAAAGTTTTAGGAAGGCATATAGTTGAATGAGGAGCTCATTAAGGTCAAGGAACAAGAACAAAGCAGCCCAATTATCATTAGTTGATGTGCCTTTCTTGTTAGGATCTGTTGATGACCAAAGGTGATGATTAATTCCTTATACCCATTTCTGCCCTCAATCTCCTGATATAAGAAACTATTGATTAGTGAGTATGCACCCTAAAGACTTAAAGTGCAGCTGACTGACTGTTATGATGTATAAAAGTTCCTTTGAGGTTCTTAATAAGATTACCTTCCAAGATAAATAATAAAATGATTAATTCTTTCTTTGTAACTGCAATATGCAGCCTCCCAGCAAGAGTTGACTGAGAAAAAAATACTTTCTGCTGCTCCTGTTCTGTTAATATGTAACAAGTTACTTAGATATAAATGTATGTGGATTATCAGAGTGGCTTTGGTTTTAGTCATGTAAGGGAGATGAAAAACATGCTTTTACCTGTAATCATTCAGGTGAAAAATAGAATGCAAGCACATTGTAATTCCTGTATTGCCTGAAAGATTTTGTTGGGGTATATAAGATGTAGAAAAAAACATATAGTAGAAGAATAGAGAATAAAGAAGGAAATCATCAAGAGAGAGCGTGAGTGTCTTTTTCCTTAACCCCCTCAGATAGAAAACCCTAGTAAGTACAGACTCTGTGGATTTCCCTTTGAGCCTTATGCTACTGGAGGCTGGCTCCCCAAGCAGCAATACTTTCCTTTGTAAGAGTTGCTGTGGTCATGGTGTCTCTTCACAGCAACAGAACACTGACTAAGACAATGTGCATTCTGTTGCTATCATTTTCATTTTATACTTAATACAATGGAAGCCCAGAGAATTTAAACAACATGGCACAGAGCACACAGGTTGTCCTTAGTCATGTGACTTCCCAGGGCTTCAGCCCAGGCAGCTTAACCCCAGAACCTGCATTTTAAACATCTACACTAAACTTTAAAATGTGCTCCCCAAAAATTATATTAGAAGGTAGTTTTGCTGTCATCATAGGCCCTCACTCCTCCAGGACATAAGCACCACAATTCCTTTAGCACTGAACCTTGGAATGGTAGATCATGGTAGATCTGCTGGTGTGAGATTGGGAAATAGGGAATGATGAGAATTTACATAAGACACACCACAAAGGTTTATAGATGAGGAATGATACAGACATAGGGGCCTGAATAGCACTGGGGATGGATGGAAACCCAGAGAATCCAGCTCTGATTTAGAGGAGGAAACACATGTTAGAAAGAAAATGGGAAATAGCTTTTCTAAGGCTAGCTTGGAGCAGGAAGTCCTTAAGTTCTCTCTTCTACTATGCTGAATTCTAAAGCCATGGGGTTGGCATGAAGGAGCCTGGGACTGGGCTGGGCAATTGACATCTTGGTGATACAGACAGCAGTAGGAGAGTGCCCATGACAGCAGTAGGGGAGTATTCCATGACAGCAGTAGGACAGTGTCTCATGACAGCAAGAGAGTGTCCCATGACATCAGGAGAGTGTCCCATGACAGCAGTAGGACAGTGTCCCATGACAGCAAGAGAGTGTCCCAATGGCAGTTGTAGGAGAGTGTCCCAATGGCAGTAGTAGGAGAGTTCCCCACATATGTTGCTAGAGTTTCTTGTCCTGCCAGGTCCCACCACTTCAGCCCCAAATGAACACACAGAGGTGCTATATTAATTATAAAACTGTTGGCCAATAGCTAGGACTTCTTACTGACTTGCTCTCTCTTAATTATTAATCCATTTCTATTAATCTATGTACTTCCATGTGGTCTTGGTTTACCAGAGAATGGTTCTGGATCTGTTACTCCTTCCTCCGCTACATGGCATCTCTCAAGGTGTCTCTCTGCCTTCACTCCCCAGAATCCTCCTGGTTCCCCTAGCCCCACCTATCTTTCTGCCTCTATTGGCCAAACAGTGTTTTACTCATCAACCAATAAGAGAAACATATATACGGAAGGACATTCCCCCATCACACATGGACCCTGATAATAATGCTCAGGTATTATGATCCATGAATGCTTATAAACTGGGGTCAGTGTACACTTTTCTGATGAACAGAAAGAAACTGGAGCTTCAGCCACATGAGCCAGCAACAATGGCCAAGAACTCTGTGTTTTCCAATAAGGTGATTCTGCAGAAGAAGAAGGGTACCTGAATTTTCTAGATAAAGGAACAAGATATACATCCCAACCCCTACAGTGTTCCTTCAGAACAATGAATGCATTGAAGAAGAGGTACTGAAGCAGTCTGCCCTGTCTATTTCTGGTCTAGTTCTACCAGGATCAGTCTCTGGTCCCCAGAGTGTGGCTTGGTGTGTGATGAAGAGTTCACAATAGCTCTTCCTTCAGCAATACAATAGGACTGAAGTCTGTCAGGAAGGTTGGAGGCATATCTATAAATACCCAAGGCCAGAGTTCCCTCGGGTGGCTGATACTCAGCACCAACCTATCCATCGAAGCCAGCGTTTCTTCCACAGAATTCAATGACTTAGGTGACAGTGGGCTTCTTACACATCCCCCACTCTAAGGTTGTTCTCAGCATGGCCTTACCTGGAACTCTGTGGGCTTCTTGTTCCAACCATTCAAGTTTTTCCCAGAGGATGCATCCATGAGATCTGATGTTGTGGTCTCAGGATAAAGAACACAGCCATGTCCAGCCCTGGATTCCTGAGGACAAAGCCTGCATGAGACCTCCCCATGTCAGCTACAATGGTACTTACAATCCAGTGTGTCAAGTTCATTCCTAGCTTTTGGGGGATAGCACAAGAGCCCCACAGAGGCAGGCCAACACTTAGGCTCTCACTCCCATCATGCCACATACTCAGCTAAGGACTCCTTTCATGTTTTCTAGTTGACTCCCCAAAGTGCTCCTGTTAAGAGAAGCTTTTTCTTTGAGTGAAGCCGTCCCGCCAGCCTGGTTCCAGAGCCGCATCAGTCCCAAATAAACACACAGGAGGCTTATTAATTATGAAGCTGTTGGCCTTGCTTGTTTCTTACTGGTTAGCTCTGACTTAAGTAATTACCCCATAATTGTTATTCTAAGTATGTTTCTTACCGGAGAATAGTTCCGGGCTTCCTACCCCATGCGGTTACATCTCCAACTCTCTTGTGTTTCTCCTTCCCGGAATCCTCCTGGACTCCTAGCCCCACCTATCTAGATTCCTATTGGCCAGCAGTAATTTATTGACATATACACAGGACTTCCCCAACATGCTCCACATCTAGGTGAAAAAAAAACCACCTTACAAGATACTGAATTTAAATATCTGAATTTTTCAATGGCTCTCAGTGAAATGTCAGCAAGGGGCATACACAAGGAACTGCTATGGGGAAATCTAACATACATTCATTCTTTGGTCAGTGGTCCAAAATCTATGATTTATTCCCAAGATCACTTTATAAGTATGTTTATATGTATATACTGACTCACTGCAGTATTGTCTGTAACAACAAAATCCTGGAGACAACAGACTTTCTATCTGTGGGAAGAACCATTCAAGAAGCTAGGGAACATCTGCACTGTCACACTTGGTGATGGATACAGGGCGTGAGCCAGGACGGTCTGGCTGTAGGGAAATCCTGTGGGACCTATTCAATAGCCAAAACAGCACAGAGTAGCATGGATAGTGTGCCAGTTTCTAAAAACCAAGAGAAGGGTCTTTAGATCTGTCTTTCCAAGGATGGAAGTTGGAAGGCATAAGGGCAACTCCATGAAATGGGAAAAGACAAGTTTTCCACGGTTTTTGGAACCCAGCCCTGAAGAGCTGGTGCTGGGACAATGGCTCAGTCAGCAAAGCACATGCATAAGTATGTGGTCCTGAGTTCAGATCCTTGATATCCATGTAAAATTGAGCACAGTGGCATCTGTAACCTCATTGCTGTCAAGACAGATTTCTGGAGCCCACTGGTCAGTAAATCTAACGGAAGCAGTGACCATCAGGCTCAGTAAGAGGTCATGTTACCAATAAGTGAACAGCTGAGTAAGATACATAATTTAGACCTTTGCCCTCATGCATGTTCATAGTGTATGGCACACCACTTAACTTCTCTGTTGCTATGATAAACATGATGACCAAAAGAGAACTGAGGCAAAGGGGTTTATCTGGCTTACATTTGCAGGTAACACTCCATCAGTGAGGAAAGTCGGGACATGAACTCAAGCAGGAATCTGGAGCAGAGACCATAGAGGGGCACTGATCATTGACCTGTTCAACTAGCTTTCTTATACAATCCATAACCACTTGCCCAGTTAGAGGCACTCTTCCATCAATTAGTGATCAAGAAAATGCCCTGAGCTAGGACTGGAAGGTGGCACACACCTTTAATCGCAGCACTTAGAAAGCAGGGACAGGGTATGTCAGTGAGTTCCACACCAGTCTAGTCTACAGAATGAGTTCTAGGTCAGCAAAAGTTACACAGTGAGGCTGTTTTTAAAAGAAGAAAGGAAGGGAGAGGGAAAGAGGGAGAGGGACATGGCAGGACACACACAAACACACAGAGCAGAGACAGACAGACAGACAGAGAGAGAGAGAGAGAGAGAGAGAGAGAGAGAGAGAGAGAGAGAGAGAGAGAGAGAGAGAGAGAGGGAGAGAATATGCATTAATCAATCCAAGGGAAGTCAGCACTCAGTTGAGGTTCCCTCTACCCAGGCATGTCTAGTTTGTGTCAGGTTAACAAAACAGCATACTTGAATACCCTAAACACTAAGGCATACACAAAAAATTACATGCTCAGACATATTCCTTACATAAAGAAAGAAAGAGACATATAGAACAAGGAAATTATTTTTAACACTTTTTTATTATATATTTAAATTAGAAACAAGATTGATTGCCATGCCAGGTGCAGTTCCCTCTGTCTCCCCTCCCACCCCAGCCCTCCCAGCTCCTACTCCATTCCCCAGGGAGGGTAAGGAGCTCCATGGAGGATCTCTAGAGTCTGTCATTTCGTTCTGGGCAGGGCCCAGGCCCGCCCCCAAGTGTCCAGATTGAGAGAGCATACCTCACTGTGGGATGGTCACCCAAAGTCCATTTGTACACCAGGTATAAAAACTGATCTACTACCCAAAGCCCCATAGATTTCCTGGGTCTCCTCACTGACACTCACATTTAGGGGTTCTGGATCAGTTCCATGCTGGCCCCTTAGCCATCAGTCTGTGGTTCGAGAGCTCCCCCTTGTTCAGGTCAGCTGTTTCTCTAGGTTGCACCAGCATAGGCTTGACGCCTTTGCTCATCACTCCTCCCTCTCTGTCACTGGGTTCCAGGAGTTCAGTACAGTGTTTAGCTGTGGGTATCTGCCTCTGCTTCGGTCTGTCACTGGATGGAGGTTATAGGATGGTATGGAAGATAGTCGTCAAAATCATTATTAGGGAGGGGCATTTAAGGTAGTCTCTCCTCTACTGCTTAGTTTGCTATTTGGTGTCATCCTTGTAGATTTCTGGAGATCAAACTAGCTCCAGATCTCCCCTCAAACCTAGAATGACACCCTCTATTATGGTATGTCTCATCCTGCTCTCCTCTATTCTTCCCCCAACTCAAACTTACTACTCCCCCATGTCCTCCTCTCCCCTCCTTTTCTCCCCCTCTCTTTTTCCTGGCTCCCCCCACCTTGCTCCCAATCTACACAAGACATCTTACCTCATTCCAATTCTCTGGGATACCATGGTCCTTTCTGTTTCCCTGACTCTCTGGCAATGGGATTGTAGACTGGCACTCCCCTGAACCATGTTTTAAAATCCATATATGAGTGAGTACATACCATGTTTGTTTTTTTGTGACTGGGTTACCTCACTCAAGATGGTTTCTTCTAGTGCCGTCCATTTGCCTGCAAATTTCAAGATTCCATTGTTTTTTTCCGATGACTAGTACTCCATTGTGTATATGTACCACATTTTCTCTATTCACTCTTCAGTTGAGTGGCAACTAGGTTGCTTCCAGGCTCTGGCTATTACAAATAGTGCTGCTGTAAACATAATGAAACAGACATCCTTGTTATATGAATGTGCATCTTTGGGGTACATGCCTAAGAGTGGAATTGCTGGGTCTTGTGGTAGAGTGATTCCCATTTTCCTGAGGAATCTCCATACTGATTTCCATAGTGGCTGTACAAGTTGTCACTCCCACAAGCAGTGGAGGAGTGTTCCCCTTTCTCTATATCCTTTCCAGCAAAAACTGTCATTGATGTTTTTGATTTTAGCCATTCTGACAGGAGTAAGATGGTATCTCGGAGTTGTTTTGATTTGCATTTCCCTGATTGCTAGGGATGTTGAACACTTTCTTATTTTAGTCTCCTCTATTGAGAATTGTCTATTTAGTTCTGTAGACCACTTTTTAATTGGATCCTTTGGTGCTTTGGAGACTTGCTTCTTGAGTTCTTTGTAGATTTGGGAGATCAGCCCTCTGTCAGATGTGGGGTTAGTGAATATCTTTTCCCATTCTGCGGGCTGTCTTTTGTCTTGTTGACTGTGTCCTTTGCCTTACAGAAGCTTCTCAGCTTCAGTAGGTCCCATTTATTAATTGTTGATCTCAGTGTCTGTTCTACTGGTGTTATGTTCAGAAAGCGGTCTCCTGTACCAATTCGTTCAAGGGTACCTGCCACTTTCTCTTCTAACAGGTTCAGTGTGACTGGATTTATGTTGAGGTCTTTGATTCATTTGGACTTAACTTTTGTGCATGGTAATAGACATGGATCTATCTGTAGTCTTCTACATGCCAGTATCCAGTTATGCCAGCACCATTTGTTGAAGATGCCTTCTTTTTTCCATTGTATAATTTTAGCTTCTTGTCAAAAACCAAGTGTTCATATGTGTGTGGGTTAATATCAGGTTTTTCAATTCAATTCCATTGGTCTACCTGTCTATTTTTGTGCCAATAACAAGGTGTTTTCAGGACTATAGCTCTATAATAAAGCTTGAAATCAGGGATGGTGATGCCTCTGGACGTTGCCTTGCAGAACAAGGAAAATTATTAAAGAAGCCCAGAAGTGAGAAGTTCCCCCAGCTATGTGGAAGTGGGACAAAACAACTGTAGGACTCTGGGCTGTATAGTGATTCCAACCCAGGGCCAGTTGACAAGAGCGACAGAAAAGCAAACAGACATACAACTCCACATTGATCCTTCAGCATGTGACTCCCAAATTGCCCAAGGTTGTCACTAATGGAACCATGTCCCCAAGGAACCACAGACCAGACCATGTAGGAGTCAGAAGCAAGAGAGACAGTCATGGAAGATCAACAGCAGCCAAGGTCAAGGATTCATTATAACCAACCCCATCCTCTCTCCCTTACAAATAAAGGAAAGCTGTAAGTTATAGATCAACAATGTACCTGAGCTCAGAGGAAAGCAAGTTAGAAACCTGGGGGCAAGCAGTTGCTGTGATGCTGCTCTCTCTCTCTCTCTCTCTCTCTCTCTCTCTCTCTCTCTCTCCCTCTCTGATTGGTCTTTCATGGAAAACTTTTTACTTTGCAATCCCCTCTCCTCAGATACCTTTTATTTTGCCAAGAAAGAGAGAGATGGGGAAGGGTGGTTGTGAGCAGCAGCACAAGGACACTGAGACAGCTCTCTCTCTCTGTCCCCCCTCCCTCTCTGTGTGTGTGTGTGTGTGTGTGTGTGTCTGTGTGTGTGTGTGAGAGAGAGAGAGAGAGACTTTTGTCATTCTCACCACTCTGTACATATCTTGAGGATGGAAAGCTTCCTCTCCTGTGTTTCCATAGCTGACTGTGTGCTCTGTTGTGTGGGCAATCGGTGGAGTCAGGGGAGAGATGGACCGAGCAGAGCTCATGGTAAGTTCTGATGCAACACCAATGAGGCTGACAGGGAACAGTAAGAACCAAGATGTGGTGAGAAGGATAGGAAAAAGGCAGAGGCTGGGAAGTGGGAGATCCCAGGGCTGGTGGTAAAATGTCATACAGTGTTGTCTGGAGTGATAGAGTAGGGCCCAGTGTAAGCTCCTGAGCCTCACATGAGTTTAGGGATGGGATGCGAGGCCCAGTGTAACCTCCTGAGCCTGGCTAGAGTTTGGCAACCTGTGTCTGACTTGTAACTTCCACATGGGGGTGACTCAGCCAGACGTGATGTAAGTTTGCCCCCTGCCTAGCTACCTGCTAGCTTGGTGGAGTATTATTGGTCCTTACTTCTCATGTCACCTTACCCTAGTCTATGATTCCCATCCCCTACCTCAGCCCTATATAAGTTCATGCATGTTAAAATAAATTGAGATCCTGCCTCTACAGACTCCTGATTCAGTATGTATCCTCCCTCTGTAACTAATGGGGGGGGTCTTAGTCATCAAAACTCACCATCCTGCTCAGCCCCAGGAAGAGACCTTCTCCCTAGCTCTACCTGCCAGATGACCCAGCACCCTTCCAGAAGACAGATGGTAGGGAGTGGACATGCTTCCTACCTGCAACACACTGCCAAGTTCTCCCCGTTCCTCTGTGACACCAGCTGCCACAGTGTCCTTGCACTGCTGCTCACACTGTGTCAGAAGAGAGGGTTCTAAACCACCCTTCCACGTCTCCCTCTTTCTGGGCAAAACAAAAGGTATCTGAGGAGAGGGCATTGCAAAGTAGAAGGTTGGCCATGAGAGAAAGACCAATCAGAAACACACACTGCTTGTTGCAGGATTCCAGCCCAGCTTCTGGAAAAGACAAGTTGAACAGCAGGGAGGAAGGAGCATGGACAGAATGGAGGATCTGGAGACGGTGAGTACATTCCCTGACTCTGTATAGCCAGTGCCTCTCATCACACACTTGTCATGACCCAGTGAAACATGCCTAAAAAGAACCCTAGAGTACACTATAGGCTCTGGCATGGTAATGGGGTGTCTCTGTGCCACAGCACTTGAGGCATATGGGACTGACTGGTGGGTGCTGATGGTGAAGGGTGGCCTTGCTACAAATCCAAACCTTCTCTAAAAATATGAAGTTTATCCATGGGCTCACAAACATACTTCAGGAGACATGCCATTCTGTTGGCTGAGTTCACCTGACAAACTCATGTCAGGCTATCCTCAGAAAGCATAACGTCATGTGAGTAGCTGGGATTTGCTATCAGCATCAGAGGAGAAAGTTAGAGTCAATTTATGGCATTACCCAGGGTGGACCTTTTCCATGAAGCCAAACAAGTGAGCAAATCAACAGGAAGGAGTCTGAGACAGGGAGAGGACTTCTCAGACCAGACTTGACTGTGATCACCAAGGCCAGCAGACATGAGGACAGAATGCCGAGGCTCTCAGCAGCCCAACAGCTCATAGGCAATGGGGCAGGTGTAGCACACACTTTTCACTGCCACAGTCAGATGTTTGCTCTCTGCAGACTAAATACCTAAGTGCCGAGAGGCAGTGAGGAAGTGAAGTGGGTTAGCTC
>NW_024432886.1:0-8037 GCF_017639785.1 Mesocricetus auratus
TGTGAGGAGCCGCCCTCGCTATCGCTATTGCCGTTAGAAGATGGCGCTGACATCCACTGTCAGTTGGAGTTAACTGTCGCTGTCAGTTGGAGTTAACTGTCGCTGTCAGTTGGAGTTAACTGTCGCTGTCAGTTGGAGTTAACTGTCGCTGTCAGTTGGAGTTAACTGTCGCTGTCAGTTGGAGTTAACTGTCGCTGTCAGTTGGAGTTAACCGTTTAAACTGTGCCTCTCCCGTGACGTCATCTGGGGTGATGTGCAAACCACCAATCCCGGCTCTACACATCTCACTCGGAGCTCCTAGGCTTATATAAGGGGCTGGGTTTCTTAGCTTGGGGTCTCCCTCTAAGAAGCTGATCATCTATCTCTCAAGATGCATTAAAGCTTTACTGCAGAAGGATCCGAGTGTTCTGCGTCGTTCTTGCTGGCGAGACGGTAGCGCGGGACATCTGGTGCCGAAACCCGGGAACTCTTCAACATCGCCGGCGCCGCGGGAGACCCCTCGGAAAACGGGGCGGATTCAGAACTGCAGGGACGTAGGTTCAGAGAGGTATGCTTTATCCTGAACAACCCTTTTCTCGACTTTGGCCTTAGTTTGTCATCACCGTGGGACGGGTCAGTGGAGGCTTTGGTGCTAGTCCTGTTTGTCCTTCTCCTTCATCGTGGCTGGTGCTGACAGAACGGCGCTGTCCGTCTGGCGCTGTCCGTCTGGCGCTGTCCATCTGGCGCTGTCCATCTGGCGCTGTCAGTCTGGTGCTGTCAGTCTGGTGCTGTCAGTCTGGTGCTGTCAGTCTGGTAACGGAGTTGAGCGCGTTTTTTAGATAAGCTGTCAGCGCGATGGGGTCGTCACAGTCAGTGGTTACAGCCTTACAGACTGTGCTAAAACAAAGAGATCTTAAAATTGCACCACGAACACTTCAAAATTTTGTGAAGGAGGTAGATAGAGTGGCACCATGGTATGCTTGTTCCGGGTCCCTCACTGTGGCCTCATGGAACAAGCTAGGTAAAGAACTAGACAGGAAGCATGCAGAAGGAGATCTCTGCTTAGGTACCAAAGCCATTTGGAAGCTAGTTAAAAACTGCTTGGAGGATGAGGCCTGTCACCCTGCTATAATAGAAAGTCAGGGAACCTTAGAGGAAGTTCAGGATAGCATGTCAGAAACTGAACGGAGTGAGAGAATGGGAGCTCGCAAAAGAAAAGACATGTCTAAGAAAAAAGGCCCTCCCCAGGAAGTTAAGAAAGGGGGAGAGAAAGAAGGGAGTTATCATTCACCCCTTAACAAATCTAAGAAAAAGAAAAAGCCAGAATCTAGTCTATACCCTGCAGTAGAGCTAGAAGCCTTGGAGCTAGATAATTCTGATTCTGACACTCTGGATTCTAGCGAAGAAGGTGGTCTAGAGGAGGAGGTGGCACGGTATGAGGAAAAAGATATCACCCTGATAGACACCGGCCACTGAAAACAAAAATGAATGTGAGGCCACCGCCTATAAATCCGGCGGGCTCACGCTCTCAGCGCCTCCGCCATATGAGCTTCGGCTGAATACTGGTACTGACTCCTTTTTACCTTTAGAGGAACGGAGAAAATACAAATGGCTTTTCCAGTATTCGAGAATGTGGAAGGCGGAAGAGTACATACCCCCGTAGATTACAATCAAATTAAAGAATTGGCCGAATCCGTTCGTAATTATGGGGTCAATGCTAACTTTACCACATTACAGGTGGAAAGGCTTGCTAATTTTGCCATGACTCCCACTGACTGGCAAACGACAGTGAAAGCAGTGCTTCCCAACATGGGACAATACATGGAATGGAAGGCTCTCTGGTATGATGCAGCCCAGGCACAAGCTAGAGTTAATGCCACGGCTGAAGATGAGAATCAGAGGCAGTGGACATTTGAAATGCTGACAGGTCAGGGTCAACATGCCCTTAATCAAACCAACTACATCTGGGGCGTCTATGGTCAGGTGTCGGCCGCCGCTATTAAAGCATGGAAGGCCCTCACAAAAAGGGGAGAGTCCAGTGGACACCTTACAAAGATTGTCCAAGGACCCCAAGAGCCATTTTCAGACTTTGTGGCCAGAATGACAGAGGCCGCCAGTCGCATCTTTGGTGATTCAGAACAAGCTATGCCCCTGATTGAGCAACTTGTCTATGAACAAGCAACCCAGGAATGTCGAGCGGCTATCGCCCTCGCAAAAGCAAAGGTTTACAAGATTGGCTCAGAGTGTGCAGGGAGCTGGGGGACCCCTAACCAATGCAGGACTAGCTGCCGCCATTTTACAAACGCACAGGTATAGAGATTTATCTAATCGAAAAGCTTGTTTTAATTGTGGGAGAATGGGGCACCTTAAGAAAGATTGTCAAGCCCCTGAAAGAACAAGAGAATCGAAGCTTTGCTATCGTTGTGGTAAAGGTTATCATAGGGCTAGCGAATGCAGGTCAGTCCGGGATGTAAAAGGGAGGCTTCTGCCCCCTATTGAAGAATCCAAGGTACCCCAATCAAAAAACGGGTCACGGGGCCCATGGTCCCAGGGCCCTCAGAAATATGGGAACCAATTTCAGAAAAGCAATCAAGAGGAAGTAGAGGTTTCCGAGGAACCTCCGGAATGGACTTGCGTGCCGCCTCCGACTTCTTACTCATGCCCCAAATGAATGTTCAACCGGTCCCAGTCCATTCCCCTGGACCTTTGCCCCCTGCCACCATTGGGCTTATTCTGGGCCGTGGCTCCTTAACTTTACAGGGACTCATTATATATCCTGGGATTGTTGACCCATATCATAAAGAGGAGATTCAAGTTCTCTGTTCTAGCCCTCGGGGTGTATTTTCTATAAAGCAGGGAGATAGAATTGCACAACTGGTGTTGCTGCCCTCCCTCGGGGATGGAGAAACCTACACTTTACAAAAAAGGGCTATGGGATCTTCTGGAAGTGATTCAGCCTATCTGGCTATACCCCTAAATGAGAGACCTACAATAAAATTGTTAATTAATGGAAAAGAATTTGAAGGGATAATGGATTCGGGAGCAGACAAAAGCATTATTTCACTCCATTGGTGGCCGAAGTCTTGGCCCACTGTTGTTTCATCTCATTCTCTACAAGGTCTTGGATACCAGTCCTCTCCTGCCATCAGTGCCTCAGCCTTAACCTGGCGGGATGCTGAAGGCAAACAGGGATGTTTTACCCCCTATGTGTTGCCACTCCCTGTAAATTTATGGGGACGAGATGTGTTACAAGCCATGGGCATGACCCTAACTAATGAATACTCCCCCAGGCATCAGCCATTATGGCAAAGATGGGGTATACAAATGGTAGAGGCTTGGGTAGGCAAGAACAAGGCAGAATAAAACCCATTACACAACACGGAAATCGGGGTAGAAAAGGACTGGGTTTTATTTAGGGGCCGTTGAGGCTTCACGACCCATACCATGGAAAACAGAGGAGCCGTTATGGGTCTCTCAATGGCCTCTATCCTCTGAAAAATTAGAGGCTGTCACAAGATTAGTGCAAGAACAGGAACGGCTGGGGCATCTAGAGCCTTCTACCTCCCCATGGAATACACCAATTTTTGTTATTAAGAAGAAATCTGGGAAGTGGAGATTACTCCACGACCTGCGGGCCATTAACAATCAGATGCATCTTTTTGGCCCTGTTCAAAGAGGCCTTCCTTTGCTTTCTGCACTTCCTCAAGATTGGAAGCTTATTATTATAGATATTAAGGATTGTTTCTTCTCTATTCCACTTTACCCACGGGATAGACCAAGGTTTGCCTTCACTATCCCTTCTCTTAATCATATGGAACCAGACAAGAGATTTCAGTGGAAGGTACTGCCGCAAGGCATGGCCAATAGCCCAACAATATGTCAGCTATATGTGCAGGAGGCTTTGGAGCCAATTAGGAAGCAATTTACATCTTTAATCGTTATCCATTATATGGACGATATTCTTATTTGTCACAAAGAGTTAGATGTTTTACAAAAGGCTTTTCCCATGCTGGTGGCTGAATTAAAACAGTGGGGATTAGAGATTGCCTCAGAAAAGGTTCAAATTGCAGATACAGGCCTCTTTTTGGGCTCAAAGATTACTCCCAAAAATATAGTTCCTCAGAAAATAGAAATTCGCAAAGACCACTTACAAACATTAAATGATTTTCAGAAACTTCTGGGAGATATAAATTGGTTGAGGCCCTTTTTAAAAATTCCATCTGCTGATCTAAAACCCCTCTTCGATCTCCTGGAGGGTGAGCCTCATATCTCCTCACCCAGAAAATTTACCCCTGCCGCCCACCGAGCCTTACAGATGGTGGAAGAGGCCTTACAGGAAGCACAATTACAACGAATTGAGGAGTCACTACCTTTTAATCTGTGTGTTTTTAAGACAGCTCAATTGCCAACTGCAGTCCTGTGGCAACATGGACCATTACTTTGGATTCATCCAAATGCTTCCCCTGCTAAGATTATTGACTGGTACCCTGATGCTGTTGCACAGCTCGCGCTTCGCGGAATAAAAGCAGCTGTTACACATTTTGGCAGGGATCCTGATTCCTTGATTGTGCCTTATACTGCTGCACAAGTTCAGACCTTGGCAGCCACATCTAGTGATTGGGCAGTTTTAGTTACTTCCTTTTCAGGACAAATTGATAATCATTTTCCAAAGCATCCAATTTTACAGTTTGCCCTAAACCAGGCTATAGTGTTTCCACAAGTGACAGCTAAAGACCCACTCCCAGATGGGACTGTGGTGTACACTGATGGATCAAAAACTGGTATGGGAGCTTATGTGGTCAAGGATAGGGTTATATCTAAACAATATAATGAAACTTCACCTCAAGTTGTAGAATGTCTGATAGTACTGGAGGTTCTTGAGGCTTTTCCAGGACCCCTCAATATTGTATCAGATTCCTCTTATGTGGTTAATGCAGTTAATCTCCTTGAGATAGCTGGAATAATAAGATCCTCCAGCAGAGTTGCTAACATCTTTCAGAAGATACAAGCTGCCTTGTTAAATAGGAGATTTCCTGTTTTCATTACCCATGTCCGAGCACATTCTGGACTCCCAGGTCCCATGTCCTTAGGGAATGACTTAGCGGACAAGGCTACAAAGCTGGTGGCCGCTGCCTTGTCTACCCATGCACAAGCAGCAAAAGAATTCCATAAGCGCTTTCATGTGACGGCTGAGACCTTGCGCCGTCTGTTTTGCTCTATCCAGGAAAGAGGCTAGGGAAATTGTTACTCAATGCCAGAATTGCTGCGAATTCTTACCTACTCCCCACATGGGAATAAACCCACGTGGCATTAGACCATTGCAGATGTGGCAGATGGATGTTACTCATATTCCCTCTTTTGGAAGGCTTCAATATGTTCATGTTTCTGTTGACACCTGTTCTGGCGTAATGTTTGCCACACCCCTAACAGGGGAAAAGGCCTCATATGTGATTCAACATTGCCTTGAGGCCTGGAGTGCTTGGGGAAAACCCAGAATTTTAAAAACAGACAATGGACCAGCATATACCTCTCAAAAATTCCGACAGTTTTGTCGGCAAATGGATGTTACCCATCTAACTGGCCTACCTTATAACCCTCAAGGACAGGGCATTGTGGAACGTGCCCATCGTACACTCAAATCATATCTGATTAAACAAAAGGGGAGTATTGAGGATGTTCTACCCTCGGTACCAAGAGTTGCTGTATCCATGGCACTTTTTACCCTTAATTTCTTGAACTGTGATGCCCAAGGCCACACTGCGGCTGATCGCCACAGTTTAGAGCCTGATAGGCCAAAAGAAATGGTAAAATGGAAAGATGTCTTGACTGATCTCTGGAAAGGCCCGGATCCTATTCTTATAAGATCCAGGGGAGCTGTGTGTGTTTTTCCACAGGAGGAAGAAAACCCCCTGTGGATCCCTGAAAGACTCACTCGAAGAGCTCCTTCACAACTCCAGAATAAGAAGGATGGAGGCCAAGTGGGTGATGAAGACTCTCCTACTCGGGATGATGGTTCCTAGTATGATGGGAGAGTTACGGTGGGCCATCATGTCTACCTTCCCTACCGATGCCAGTGATGCAGAATGCCCAGGTGTTCCCTAGATTTTTCACAAATAATAGAGAGTTGGGGCTTGCCTTTTTGCCTTTAGATCCTCAGATACAGAGTTTTCAGGATGAGAGAACCTTGTCATTAGTAGGAAGCTTGTGCTTTACTGTGATTTCTTCATTAAAGGATAATTTTATTCATATGGATCCAGAAAGATCTAATGCTAATCCTTTTGAATTAATGGAAGCTGTACTGATCTTTCTCCTATGATAGTGAGAAGGGACAGATTACTTTTGATTGGAAAGGGGCATTAGGCAACAGTCTGAGTGAGGGACAGAGCTCTGGATCATCTGATTGGTCCTCCTCCAATGTTAAGTATACCCCTTTTAAGAGAACTAATTATTCAGCTGCCCTTTATTTGGGTTGTGAGTAATGATACCTTAGGTAAGAATCAGAAAGAAATAAATTGTTCTGCTTAGAATTGTTTTTATGCATTATGCTGGGATGCTATTAAGCACCCTTTTGCTTTGGTAATGCGCATGCCTCGATTTATTCCAGCTCCTGTTGAGGCGCCAAGTAATTTGAGTTTGTTTAGGGAAAAGCGAGATTTTTGGGATCTCTGCTATTATTGTGGGCCTGATAGCCACCGCCGCGGTTACTGCTTCGGTTACCGCCTCGGCCCTTGCACTTTCTGCCACTGTGCAGACAACTCAAACCATTAATGAACTATAGGCCACTGTGACCATGGTCCTAGATAAACAGGCCACTGCCAATTCTCAGATACAAGGAGGCCTGATGTTGGTAAACCAACAGATTAATTTGGTTCAGGAACAATTGGATATATTGTGGCAGATGGCCAAATTGGGATGTGAACAAAGTTGCCTGGCCTTTGTGTCACTTAGTACAATATGAGAATTTTACAAGAGCAGCTAACCTGTCAAAAGCTCTGTCTCAACATTTATTACAGAATTGGACTTTTGAGTTTGAGCAGACACTCCGTGAGTTGAGAATGGCGATCCTGCAAGTGAATTCGACGCATCTGGATCTTTCTCTGATGGAAGACCTCTCCCCTGGATTTCATCTGCATTTTCTTATTTTAAGGAATGGGTGGGGGTAGGATCATTTAGCCTAGTTCTCTGCTGTGGAATAGTGTTGATGCTTTGGATGGTGTGTACGCTCAGAGCCCAAACAAAAGGAGAAAGTGGTGGTGGCACAAGCACTTGCTGCCTTAGAACACGGAGCATCCCCTGACATTTGGTTAACCATGTTAAAGCAATAGGTCGCTGGCCTCCCAGCTCTTGCACCCCACGAGGCTAGTCTCATTGCACGGGATAGAGTGGGTAGGCTTCAGCAGCCCAAGGAGTTGCAAGGCTAAGCACTGCACAGGAGAGGTCTGCGGTATAACGACTTTCTCCTGGGAGATAAGTCATCTTGCATGAAGGTTCTATGTCATGATCTCCTTCCCCCAGAAAAAAGACATCGGACTGGTCAGGACTTCCTCTGGGGATAAGACCCTGGAGAGGAGCTTTGTACATGTTCCGAATTTGCACATGGGGATTTGACCTCTATCTCCACTCCAAAGTTGTGGGTGTCCTATTGCTTCAAAAATAAATGAATAGGGGGAGATGTGAGGAGCCGCCCTCGCTATCGCTATTGCCGTTAGAAGATGGCGCTGACATCCACTGTCAGTTGGAGTTAACTGTCGCTGTCAGTTGGAGTTAACTGTCGCTGTCAGTTGGAGTTAACTGTCGCTGTCAGTTGGAGTTAACTGTCGCTGTCAGTTGGAGTTAACCGTTTAAACTGTGCCTCTCCCGTGACGTCATCTGGGGTGATGTGCAAACCACCAATCCCGGCTCTACACATCTCACTCGGAGCTCCTAGGCTTATATAAGGGGCTGGGTTTCTTAGCTTGGGGTCTCCCTCTAAGAAGCTGATCATCTATCTCTCAAGATGCATTAAAGCTTTACTGCAGAAGGATCCGAGTGTTCTGCGTCGTTCTTGCTGGCGAGACG
>NW_024432887.1:0-31465 GCF_017639785.1 Mesocricetus auratus
TTAAGTACGTAGTTTCACATATAGTGTTATATAGTTGGATTTCATGAAGTTAAGCACATAGTTTCACACACAGTGTTATATTGTTAGTTTGGAAGACGTTAAGCACTTAGTTTCTCATACTGTGTTGTGTCGTTAATTTTCATGAATTTAAGCACGTACTTTCTAATACAGTGTTATATGGTAGGTTCTCATGTAGTAAAGCACATAGTTTCACATACAGTGTTGTATCATTAGTTTTCATGACGTTAAGCACGTAGTTTCTAGTACAGTGTTATATGGTTAATTCTCATGAAATTGAGCAAATAATTTCACACACAGTGTTGTATCGTTAATTTTGAAGAAGTTAAGCATGTAGTTTCACACACAGTGTTGTAACATCAGTTTTGAAGAAGTTAAGCACGTAGTTTATTATACAGTGTTATATTGTAGGTTCTCATGTAGTTAAGCACATAGTTTCACATACAGTGTTGTATCGTTAGTTTAGAAGAAGTTAAGCACTTAGTTTCACTTACTGTGTTGTGTCGTTAGTTTTCATGAAGTGAAGCACGTAGTTTCTAATACAGTGTAATTTGGTAAGTTCTCATGAAGTTGAGCACACAGTTTCACACACAGCAGTGTATCGTTAGTTTTGAAGAAGTTAAGGACGTAGTTCCTCACACAGTGTTGTATCGTTAGTTTTGAAGAAGTTAAGCACTTAGTTTCACATACTGTGTTTTGTCGTTAGTTTTCATGAAGTTAAGAACGTAGTTTCTAATACAGTGTTATTGGGTACGTTCTCATGAAGTTGAGCACATACTTTCACACACGGTGTTGTATTGTTAGTTTTGAAGAAGTTAAGCAATTAGTTTCACATACTGTGTAGTGTCGTTAGTTTTCATGACGTTAAGCACGTAGTTTCTAGTACAGTGTTATATGTTTAATTCTCATGAGGTTGAGCACATAATTTCACACAGTTTTGTATCGTTAGTTTTGAAGAAGTTATGCATGTAGTTTCACACATAGTGTTGTACAGTTAGTTTTGAAGCAGTTAAGCACGTAGTTTCTGACACAGTGTTATATGGTAAGTTCTCATGTAATTAAGCACATAGTTTCACATACACTGTTTATCATTAGTTTTCATGAAGTTAAGTACGTAGTTTCTCATATAGTGTTATATAGTTAGATTTCATGAAGTTAAGCACATAATTTCGCACACAGTGTTGTATAGCTAGTTTTAAAGAAGTTAGGCACGTAGTTCCTTATACAGTGTATATGGTAGGCTCTCATGTAGTTAAGCACATAGTTTCACATACAGTCTTGTATCATTAGTTTTCATGAAGTTAAGTACGTAGTTTCTCATATAGTGTTATATAGTTGGATTTCATGAAGTTAAGCACATAGTTTCACACACAGTGTTGTATCGTTAGTTTTCATGAAGTTAAGTACATAGTTTCACATATAGTGTTATATAGTTGGATTTCATGAAGTTAAGCACATAGTTTCACACACAGTGTTGTATTGTTAGTTTTGAAGAAGTTAAGCATGTAGTTTCACACACAGTGTTGTAACATCAGTTTTGAAGAAGTTAAGCACTTAGTTTCACATTCTGTGTTGTGTCGTTAGTTTTCATGACGTTAAGCACGTAATTTCTAGTACAGTGTTATATGGTTAGTTCTAATGAAGTTGAGCACATAGTTTCACACACAGTGTTGCATCGTTAGTTTTGAAGAAGTTAAGCATGTAGTTTCATACACAGTGTTGTAACGTTAGTTTTGAAGAAGTTAAGCACGTAGTTTTTTATACAGTGTTATATAGTAGGTTCTTATGTAGTTAAGCACATAGTTTCACATACACTGTTGTATCATTAGTTTTCATGAAGTTAAGTACGTAGTTTCTCATATAGTGTTATATAGTTAGATTTCATGAAGTTAAGCATGTAGTTTCACAGACTGTGTTGTATCGTAAGTTTTCATGAAGTTAAGTACGTAGTTTCACATATAGTGTTATATATATGGATTTCATGAAGTTAAGCACATAATTTCACACACAGTGTTGTATTGTTAGTTTTGAAGAAGTTAAGCATGTAGTTTCACACACAGTGTGGTAACGTCAGTTTTGAAGAAGTTAAGCACGTAGTTTTTTTACAATGTTTTATTGTAGGTTCTCCTGTATTTAAGCACATAGTTTCACATACAGTATTGTATCTATAGTTTTGAAGAAATTAAGCACTTAGTTTCACATACTGTGTTGTGTCGTTAGTTTTCATGAAGTTAAGCACGTAGTTTCTAGTACAGTGTTATATGGTTAGTTCTCATGAAGTTAAGCACATAGTTTCACACACAATGTTGTATCTTTGTTTTGAAGAAGTTAAGCATGTAGTTTTACACACAGTGTTGTAACGTTTGTTTTGAAGAAGTTAAGCACGTAGTTTCTTATACAGTGTTACATGGTAGGTTCTCATGTAGTTAAGAACATATTTTCTCATACAGTGTTGTATCATTAGTTTTCATGAAGTCAAGTACGTAGTTTCTCATATAGTGTAATTAAGTTAGATTTCATGAAGTTAAGCACGTAGATTCGCTGACATTGTTGTATCGTTAGTTTTCATGAAGATAAGTATGTAGTTTCACATATAGTGTTATATAGTTGGATTTCATGAAGTTAAGCACATAGTTTCACACACAGTGTTGTATCTTTACTTTTGAAGAGGTAAAGCATGTATTTTCAACACAGTGTTGTAACGTTAGTTTTGAAGAAGATAAGCACGCAGTTTCTAACAAAGTGTTATATGGTAAGTTCTCATGTAGTTAAACACATAGTTTCGCATACACTGTTGTATCATTAGTTTTCATGAAGTTAAGTACATAGTTTTTCATATAGTGTTATATAGTTAGATTTCATGAAGTTAAGCACATAGTTTCGCAGAATGTGTTGTATCGTTAGTTTTGATGAAATCAAGTACATAATTTCACATATAGTGTTATGTAGTTGGCTTTGATGAAGTTAAGCACATAGTTTCTCACACAGTGTTGTATTGTTAGTTTTGAAGAAGTTAAGCATGTAGTTTAACACACAGTGTTGTAACGTTAGTTTTGAAGAAGTTAAGCACGTAGTTTTTATACAGTGTTATATGGCAGGTTCTCATGTAGTTAAGCACATTGTTTCACATACACTCTTGTCTCAGTTTTCATGAAGTTAAGTACATAGTTTCTAATACAGTGCTATATAGTTGGATTTCATGAAGTTAAGAACATAGTTTCACGCACAGTGTTGTATCGTTAGTTTTGAAGAAGTTAAGCATGTACTTTCACACACAGTGTTGTAAAGTTCGTTTTGAAGAAGTTAAGCATGTAGTTTCTTATGCAGTGTTATATGGTAGGTTGTCATGTATTTAATCACATAGTTGCACAAACACTGTTGGCACATTAGATTTCATGAAGTTAAGTACGTAGTTTCTCATATAGTGTTATACAGTTAGATTTCATGAAGTTAAGCACATAGTTTCGCAGACTGTGTTGTATCGTTACTTTTCATGATGTTAAGTCGTATTTTCAGATATAGTGTTATATAGTTGGACTTCATGAAGTTAAGCACATAGTTTCACACACAGTGTTGTCTTGTTAGTTTTGAAGAATGTAGGCATGTATTTTCCCACACAGTGTTGTAACATTAGTTTTGAAGAAGTTAAGCACGTAGTTTCTCATACAGTGTTATATGGTAGTTTCTCATGTAGTTAAGCACATAGTTTGACATACAGTGTTGTATCAATAGTTTTCATGAAGTTAAGTACGTAGTTTCTCATATAGTGTTATACAGTTAGATTTCATGAAGTTAAGCACGTAGATTCGCAGCCTGTGTTGTATCATATAGTTTTCATGAAATTAAGTACGTAGTTTCACATATAGTGTTATATAGTTGGAACTCATGATGTTAAGCACATAGTTTCTCACACAGTGTTGTATTGTTAGTTTTGAAGAAGTTAAGCATGTAGTTTCACACACAGTGTTGTAACGTTATTTTTGAAGAAGTTAAGTACGTAATTTATTATACAATGTTATATGGTAGGTTCTCATGTAGTTAAGCACTTAGTTTCACATACAGTGTTGTATCATTAGTTTTCATGAAGTTATTTACGTAGTTTCTCAAATAGTGTTATATAGTTAGATTTCATGAAGTTAAGCACATAGTTTCACACACATTGTTGTATCATTAGTTTCGAGAATGATAAGAAGTAGTTTCTAATACAGTGTTATATAGGTAGATTTCATGAAGTTAAGCACATGGTTTCTCACATAGTTTTGTATTGATTGTTTAGAAGATGTTAATCATGTAGTTTCACACACAGTGTTGTAATGTTAGTTTTGAAGAAGTTAAGCACGTAGTTTATTATACAGTGTTATATGGTAGGTTCTCATGTAGTTAAGCACATGGTTTCACATACAGTGTTGTATCGTTAATTTTGAAGTAGTTAAGCATGTAGTCTCACACACAGTGTTGTAAAGTTAGTTTTGCAGAACTTAAGCACACAGTTTCTAACACAGTATTATATGGTAAGTTCTCATGTAGTTAAGCACATAGTTTCACATACACTGTTGTATCATTAGTTTTCATGAAGTTAAGTACGTAGTTTCTCATATAGTGTTATATAGTTAGATTTCATGAAGTTAAGCACATAGTTTCGCACACAGTGTTGTATCATTTGTTTTCGAGAAAGTTAAGCAAGTAGTTTCTAATACAGTGTTATATAGTTAGATTTCATGAAGTTAAGCACATAGTTTCACGCACAGTGTTGTATCGTTAGTTTTGAAGAAGTTAAGCATGTAGTTTCACACACAGTGTTGTATCGTTAGTTTTGAAGAAGTTAAGCACGTAGTTTCTTATACAGTGTTATATGGTAGGTTCTCATGTAGTTAAGCACATAGTTTCACATACAGTGTTGTATCATTAGTTTTCATGAAGTTAAGTACGTAGTTTCTCATATAGTGTTATATAGTTAGATTTCATGAAGTTAAGCACATAGTTTCGCAGACTGTGTTGTATCGTTAGTTTTCATGAAGTTAAGTACGTAGTTTCACATATAGTGTTATATAGTTGGATTTCATGAAGTTAAGCACATAGTTTCACACACAGTGTTGTATTGTTAGTTTTGAAGAAGTTAAGCATGTAGTTTCACACACAGTGTTGTAATGTTAGTTTTGAAGAAGTTAAGCACGTAGTTTATTATACAGTGTTATATGGTAGGTTCTCATGTAGTTAAGCACATAGTTTCACATACAGTGTTGTAACGTTAGTTTTGAAGAAGTTAAGCACGTAGTTTCTAATACAGTGTTATATGGTAAGTTCTCATGTAGTTAAGCACATAGTTTCACATACATTGTTGTATCGTTAGTTTTCATGAAGTTAAGTACGTAGTTTCTCATACAGTGTTATATAGTTAGATTTCATGAAGTTAAGCACATAGTTTCTCACAGTGTTGTATCGTTAGTTTTGAAGAAGTTAAGTATGTAGTTTCTCACACAGTGTTGTATTGTTAGTTTTGAAGATGTTAAGCACTTAGTTTCACATACTGTGTTGTGTCGTTAGTTTTCATGACGTTAAGCACGTAGTTTCTAGTACAGTGTTATATGGTTAGTTCTCATGAAGTTGAGCACATAGTTTCACACACAGTGTTGTATCGTTAGTTTTGAAGAAGTTAAGCACGTAGTTTCTAACACAGTGTTATATGGTAAGTTCTCATGTAGTTAAGCACATAGTTTCACATACATTGTTGTATCATTAGTTTTCATGAAGTTAAGTACGTAGTTTCTCATATAGTGTTATATAGTTAGATTTCATGAAGTTAAGCACATAGTTTCGCACACAGTGTTGTATCGTTAGTTTTCATGAAGTTAAGCAAGTAGTTTCTAATACAGTGTCATATAGTTAGATTTCATGAAGTTAAGCACATAGTTTCACACACAGTGTTGTATCGTTAGTTTTGAAGAAGTTAAGCATGTAGTTTCACACACAGTGTTGTAACGTTAGTTTTGAAGAAGTTAAGCACGTAGTTTCTTATACAGTGTTATATGGTAGGTTCTCATGTAGTTAAGCACATAGTTTCACATACAGTGTTGTATCATTAGTTTTCATGAAGTTAAGTACGTAGTTTCTCATATAGTGTTATATAGTTAGATTTCATGAAGTTAAGCACGTAGATTCGCAGACTGTGTTGTATCGTTAGTTTTCATGAAGTTAAGTACCTAGTTTCACATATAGTGTTATATAGTTAGATTTCATGAAGTTAAGCACATAGTTTCACACACAGTGTTGTATCGTTAGTTTCGAGAAAGATAAGCGTGTAGTTTCTAATAAAGTTTTATATAGTTAGATTTCAGTTTCATACACAGTGTTGTATCGTTAGGTTTGAAGAAGTTAAACATGTAGTTTCACACACAGTGTTGTAACGTTAGTATTGAAGAAGTTAAGCACGTAGTTTCTTATACAGTGTTATATGGTAGGTTCTCATGTAGTTAAGCACATAGTTTCACATACAGTGTTGTGTCATCAGTTTTCATGAAGTTAAGCACATATTTTCTAATACAGTGTTATATGTTAAGGTCTCATGTAGTTAGCAAAAAGTTTCACACATAGTGTTTTATCGTTAGAATGAAGAAGTTAAGCATGTAGTTTCACACACAGTGTTGTAACCTTACTTTTGAAGAAGTTAAGCACGTAGTTTCTTATACAGTGTTATATGGTAGGTTCTCATGTAGTTAAGCACATAGTTTCACATACAGTGTTGTATCAGTTTTCATGAAGTTAAGCACGTAGTTTCTAATACAGTGTTATATGATAAGGTCTCATGTAATTGAGCAAAAAATTTCACACACAGTTTTGTATCGTTAGGTTTGAAGAAGTTAAGCATGTAGTTTCACACACAGTGTTGTATCGTTAGTTTTGAAGAAGTTAAGCACGTAGTTCTTATACAGTGTTATATGGTAGGTTCTCATGTAGTTAAGCACATAGTTTCACATACACTGTTGTATCATTAGTTTTCATGAAGTTAAGTACGTAGTTTCTCATATAGTGTTATATAGTTGGATTTCATGAAGTTAAGCATATAGTTTCACGCAGAGTTTTGTATCGTTAATTTTGAAGAAGTTAAGCATGTAGTATCACACACAGTGTTGTATCATTAGTTTTGAAGAAGTTAAGCACGTAATTTTTTATACAGTGTTATATGGTATGTTCTCATGTAGTTAAGCACATAGTTTCACATACAGTGTTGTATCATTAGTTTTCATGAAGTTAAGTACGTAGTTTCTCATATAGTGTTATATAGTTAGATTTCATGAAGTTAAGCACGTAGATTCGCAGACTGTGTTGTATCGTTAGTTTTCATGAAGTTAAGTACGTAGTTTCACATATAGTGTTATATTGTTGGATTTCATGAAGTTAAGCACATAGTTTCACACACAGTGTTGTATTGTTAGTTTTGAAGAAGTTAAGCATGTAGTTTCACACACAGTGTTGTAATGTTAGTTTTGAAGAAGTTAAGCACGTAGTTTATTATACAGTGTTATATGGTAGGTTCTCATGTAGTTAAGCACATAGTTTCACATACAGTGTTGTATCGTTAGTTTTGAAGAAGTTAAGCACTTAGTTTCACATACTGTGTTGTGTCGTTACTTTTCATGAAGTTAAGCACGTAGTTTCTAATACAGTGTTATATGGTAAGTTCTCATGAAGTTGAGCACATAGTTTCACGCACAGTGGTTATATTGTTAGTTTTGAAGAAGTTAAGTATGTAGTTTCTCACACAGTGTTGTATTGTTAGTTTTGAAGAGGTTAAGCACTTAGTTTCACATACTGTGTTGTGTCGTTAGTTTTCATGACGTTAAGCACGTAGTTTCTAGTACAGTGTTATATGGTTAGTTCTCATGAAGTTGAGCACATAGTTTCACACACAGTGTTGTATCGTTAGTTTTGAAGAAGTTAAGCATGTAGTTTCACACACAGTGTTGTAAGGTTAGTTTTGAAGATGTTAAGCACGTAGTTTCTTATACAGTGTTATATGGTAGGTTCTCATGTAGTTAAGCACATAGTTTCACATACACTGTTGTATCATTTTTTTTCATTAACTTAAGTACGTAGTTTCTCATATAGTGTTATATAGTTGGATTTCATGAAGTGAAGCACATAGTTTCACACACAGTGTTGCATTGTTTGTTTTGAAGATGTTAAGCATGTTGTTTCACACACAGTGTTGTAACATTAGTTTTGAAGAAGTTATACACGTAGTTTATTATACAGTGTTATATGGTAGGTTCTCATGCAGTTCAGCACATAGTTTCACACACAGTGTTGTATAGTTAGTTTTGAAGATGTTAATAACTTAGTTTCACATACTGTGTTGTGTCTTTAGTTTTCATGAAGTTAAGCACGTAGTTTCTAATACAGTGTTATATGGTAAGTATCTCATGAAGTTGAGCACATAGTTTCACACACAGTGTTGTATCTTTAGTTTTCATGAAGTTAAGTACGTAGTTTCTCATACAGTGTTATATAGTTAGATTTCATGAAGTTAAGCACATAGTTTCACACACAGTGTTGTATCATTAGTTTTGAAGAAGTTAAGCACGTAGTTTCTTATACAGTGTTATATGGTTAGGTTCTCATGGAGTTAAGCACATAGTTTCACAGACAGTGTTGTATCATTAGTTTTCATGAAGTTAAGTACATAGTTTCTCATATAGTGTTATATAGTTAGATTTCATGAAGTTAAGCACGTAGTTTAGCAGACTGTGTTGTATCAGTAGTTTTCATGAAGTTAAGTACGTAGTTTCACATATAGTGTTATATAGTTAGGATTTCAAGAAGTTAAGCACATAGTTTCTCACACAGCGTTGTATCGTTAGTTTTGAAGAAGTTAAGCACATTGTTTCACACACAGTGTTGTATCATTAGGTTTCATGAAGTTCAGTACGCAGTTTCTCATATAGTGTTATATAGTTGGATTTCATGAAGTTAAGCACATAGTTTCACACACAGTGTTGTATCGTTAGTTTTGAAGAAGTTAAGCACGTAGTTTCTTATACAGTTTTATATGGTAGGTTCTCATGTAGTTAAGCACATAGTTTCACATACAGTGTTGTATCAATAGTTTTCATGAAGTTAAGTACGTAGTTTCTCATATAGTGTTATATAGTTAGCTTTCATGAAGTTAAGCACGTAGATTCGCTGACTGTGTTGTATTATTAGTTTTCATGAAGTTAAGTACGTAGGTTCTCATATAGTGTTATATAGTTGGATTTCATGAAGTTAAGCACATAGTTTAACGTACAGTTTGGTATCATTAGTTTTGAAGAATTTAAGCATGTAGTTTCACACACAGTGTTGTATCGTTAGTTTTGCGGAAGTTAAGCACGTAATTTCTTATACAGTGTTATATGGTAGGTTCTCATGTAGTTAAGCACATAGTTTCACATACACTGTTGTATCATTAGTTTTCATGAAGTTAAGTACGTAGTTTCTCATATAGTGTTATATAGTTAGATTTCATGAAGTTAAGCACATAGTTTCACATACAGTGTTGTATCGTTAGTTTTGAAGAAGTTAAGCATGTAGTTTCACACACAGTGTTGTATCGTTAGTTTTGAAGAAGTTAAGCATGTAGTTTCTAATACAGTGTTATATGGTAAGTTCTCATGTAGTTAAGCAAATAGTTTCACATACAGTTTTGTATCATTAGTTTTCATGAAGTTAAGTACGTAGTTTCTCATATAGTGTTATATAGTTAGATTTCATGAAGTTAAGCACGTAGTTTCACAGACTGTGTTGTATCGTTAGTTTTCATGAAGTTAAGCACGTAGTTTCACATATAGTGTTATATAGTTGGATTTCATGAAGTTGAGCACATAGTTTCACACACAGTGTTGTATCGTTAGTTTTCATGAAGTTAAGTACGTAGTTTCTTATATAGTGTTATATAGTTAGATTTCATGAAGTTAAGCACGTAGTTTCACACACAGTGTTGTATCGTTAGGTTTGAGGAAGTTAAGCATGTAGTTTCACACACAGTGTTGTTACGTTAGTTTTGAATGAAGTTAAGCACGTAGTTTCTTATACAGTGTTATATGGTAGGTTCTCATGTAGTTAAGACATAGTTTCACATACAGTGTTGTATCGTTAGTTTTGAAGAAGTTAAGCACATAGTTTCACATACAGTGTTGTATCGTTAGTTTTCATGAAGTTAAGTACGTAGTTTCTAATATAGTGTTATATAGTTAGATTTCATGAAGTTAAGCACATAGTTTCACATACAGTGTTGTATCGTTAGTTTTGAAGATTTAAAGCATGTATTTTCACACAGAGTGTTGTAAAGTTAGTTTTGAAGAAGTTAAGCACGTAGTTTCTAATACAGTGTTATATGGTAAGTTCTCATGTAGTTAAGCACATAGTTTCACATACAGTGTTGTATCATTAGTTTTCATGAAGTTAAGTACGTAGTTTCTCATATAGTGTTGTATAGTTAGATTTCATGAAGTTAAGCACATAGTTTCACACACAGTGTTGTATCGTTAGTTTTCAAGAAGTATAAGCACGTAGTTTCTAATACAGTGTTATATAGTAGGATTCTCATGAAGTTAAGCACATAGTTTCACACACAGTGTTGTATCGTTAGTTTTCATGAAGTTAAGTACGTAGTTTCTCATATAGTGTTATATAGTTGGATTTCATGAAGTTAAGCACATAGTTTCACATACAGTGTTGTATCGTTAGTTTTGAAGAAGTTAAGCATGTAGTTTCACACACAGTGTTGTAAAGTTAGTTTTGAAGAAGTTAAGCACGTAGTTTCTAACACAGTGTTATATGGTAAGTTCTCATGTAGTTAAGCACATAGTTTCACATACACTGTTGTATCATTAGTTTTCATGAAGTTAAGTACGTAGTTTCTCATATAGTGTTATATAGTTAGATTTCATGAAGTTAAGCACATAGTTTCACACACAGTGTTGTATCGTTAGTTTCAAGAAGGATAAGCAAGTAATTTCTAATACAGTGTTATATATTAGGATTTCATGTAGTTGAGCACGTAGTTTCACACACAGTGTTGTATCGTTAGGTTTGAAGTAGTTAAGCATGTAGTTTCACAAACTGTGTTGTAACGTTAGTTTTGAAGAAGTTAAGCACGTAGTTTCTTATACAGTGTTATATGGTAGGTTCTCATGTAGTTAAGCACATAGTTTCACACACAGTGTTGTATCATTAGTTTTCATGAAGTTAAGTACGTAGTTTCTCATATAGTGTTATATAGTTGGATTTCATTAAGTTAAGCACACAGTTTCACACACAATGTTGTAACGTTAGTTTTGAAGAAGTTAAGCATGGAGTTTCACACACAGTGTTGAAACGTTAGTTTTGAAGAAGTTAAGCACGTAGTTTCTTGTACAGTGTTATATGATAGGTTCTCATGTAGTTAAGCACATAGTTTCACATACATTGTTGTATCGTTAGTTTTGAAGATGTTAAGCACTTAGTTTCACGTACTGTATTTTGTCGTTACTTTTCATGAAGTTAAGCACGAGTTTCTAATGCTGCATTGTTATATGGTAAGTTCTCATGAAGTTGAGCACATAGTTTCACGCACAGTGGTGTATCGTTAGTTTTGAAGAATTTAAGTATGTAGTTTCTCACACAGCGTTGTATTGTTAGTTTTTAAGTAGTTAAGCACTTAGTTACACATACTGTGTTGTGTCGTTAGTTTTCCTGACGTTAAGCACGTAGTTTCTAGTACAGTGTTATATGGTTAGTTCTCATGAAGTTGAGCACATAGTTTCACACACAGTGTTGTATCGTTAGTTTTGAAGAAGTTAAGTACGTAGTTTCTTATACAGTGTTATATGGTAGGTTCTCATGTAGTTAAGCACATAGTTTCACATACACTGTAGTATCATTAGTTTTCATGAAGTTAAGTACGTAGATTCTCATATAGAGTTATATAGTTGGATTTCATGAAGTTAAGCACATAGTTTCACACACAGTGTTGTATTGTTAGTTTTGAAGAAGTTAAGCACATAGTTTCACACACATTGTTGTATCGTTAGTTTTGAAGAATTTAACCACGTAGTTCCTTATACAGTGTATATGGTAGGTTCTCATATAGTTAAGCACATAGTTTCACATACAGTGTTGTATCTTTAGTTTTGAAGAAGTTAAGCACTTAGTTTCACATACTGTGTTTTGTCGTTAGTTTTCATGATGTTAAGCACGTAGTTTCTAATACAGTGTTATATGGTACGTTCTCATGAAGTTGAGCACATAGTTTCACACACGGTATTGTATTGTTAGTTTTGAAGATTTAAGCACTTAGTTTCACATACTGTGTTGTGTCGTTAATTTTCATGAAGTTAAGCACGTAGTTTCTAGTACAGTGCTATATGGTTAGATTTCATGAAGTTAAGCACGTAGAATCGCAGACTTTGTGTTATCGTTTTTTTCATGAAGTTAAGTACGTAGTTTCACACACAGTGTTGTATCATTAGTTTTGAAGAAGTTAAGCATGTAGTTTCACACACAGATTTGTAAAGTTAGTTTTGAAGAAGTTAAGCACGCATTTTCTAACACAGTATTATATGGTAGGTTCTCATGTAGTTAAGCAAATAGTTTCACATACACTGTTGTATCATTACTTTTCATGAAGTTAAACACGTAGTTTCTAATACAGTGTTATATGGTAAGGTCTCATGAAATTCAGCACATAGTTTCACACACAGTGTTGTTTCGTTAGTTTTCATGAAGTTAAGTACGTAGTTTCTCATATAGTGTTATATAGTTGGATTTCATGAAGTTAAGCACATAGTTTCACGCACAGTGTTGTATCGTTAGTTTTGAAGAAGTTAAGCATGTAGTTTCACACACAGTTTTTTAACGTTAGTTTTGAAGAAGTTAAGCACGTAGTTTCTTATACAGTGTTATATGGTAGGTTCTCATGTAGTTAAGCACAAAGTTTCCCATACACTCTTGTATCATTAGTTTTCATGAAGTTGAAGTACGTAGTTTCTCATATAGTGTTATATAGTTAGATTTCATGAAGTTAAGCACGTAGTTTCGCAGACTGTGTTGTATCGTTAGTTTTCATGAAGTTAAGCACATAGTTTCACATACAGTGTTGTATCGTTAGTTTTGAAGAAGTTAAGCACTTAGTTTCACATACTGTGTTGTGTCATTACGTTTCATGAAGTTAAGCACGTAGATTCTAATACAATGTTATATGGTAAGTTCTCATGAAGTTGAGCACATAGTTTCATGCACAGTGGTGTATCTTTAGTTTTGAATAAGTTAAGTATGTAGTTTCTCACACAGTGTTTTATTGTTAGTTTTGAAGATGTTAAGCACTTGGTTTCACATAGTGTGTTGTGTCGTTAGTTTTCATGATGTTAAGCACGTAGTTTCTTATACAATGTTATATGGTAGGGTCTCATGTAGTTAAGCACATATTTCACATACAGTGTTGTATCGTTAGTTTTGAAGAAGTTAAGCTCATAGTTTCACACACAGTGTTGTATCGTTTGTTTTCATGAAGTTAACTACGTAGTTTCTCATATAGTGTTATATACTTAGATTTCATGAAGTTAAGCACGTAGATTCGCAGACTGTGTTGTATGATTAGTTATCATAAAGTTAAGTACGTAGTTTCACTCACAGCGTTTTATCGTTAGTTTGAAGAATTTAAGCATGTAGTTTCACACACAGTGTTGTAACGTTAGTTTTGAAGAAGTTAAGCACGTAGTTTCTTATACAGTCTTATATGGTAGGTTCTCATGTAGTTAAGCACATACTTTCACATACAGTTTTGTATCGTTTGTTTTGAAGAAGTTAAGCACATAGTTTCACACACAGTGTTGTATCGTTAGTTTTCATGAAGTTAAGTACGTAGTTTCTCATATAGTGTTATATACTTAGATTTCATGAAGTTAAGCATGTAGATTCGCAGACAGTGTTGTATGATTAGTTTTCATGAAGTTAAGTAAGTAGTTTCACGCACAGGGTTGTATCGTTCGTTTTGAAGAAGTTAAGCATGTAGTTTCACACACAGTGTTGTAAAGTTAGTTTTGAAGAAGTTAAGCACGTAGTTTCTTATACAGTGTTATATGGTAGGTTCTCATGTAGTTAAGCACAAAGTTTCACATACACTGTTGTATCAATAGTTTTCATGAAGTTAAGTACGTAGATTCTCATATAGTGTTATATAGTTAGATTTCATGAAGTTAAGCACGTAGGTTCGCAGACTGTGTTGTATCATTAGTTTTCATGAAGTTAAGTACGTAGTTTAACATATAGTGTTATATAGTTGGATTTCATGAAGGTAAGCCATAGTTTCACACACTGTGTTGCATCGTTAGGTTTGAAGAAGTTAAGCATGTAGTTTTACACACAGTGTTGTAACGTTAGATTGAAGAAGTTAAGCACGTAGTTTCTTATACAGTGTTATATGGTATGTTCTCATGTAGTTAAGCACATGTTTTCACATACAGTGTTGTATCATTAGTTTTCATGAAGGTAAGCACGTAGTTTCACATATAGTGTTATATAGTTGGATTTCATGAAGTTAAGCACATAGTTTCACACACAGTGTTATATTGTTAGTTTTGAAGAAGTTAAGAACTTAGTTTCACATACTGTGTTGTGTCGTTAGTTTTCATGAAGTTAAGCACGTAGATTCTAATACAGTGTTATATGGTAAGGTCTCATGAAGTTGAGCACATAGTTTCACACACATTGTTGTATCGTTAGTTTTGAAGAAGATAACCACGTAGTTCCTTATACAGTGTATATGGTAGGTTCTCATGTAGTTAAGCACATATTTTCACATACAGTGTTGTATCTTTAGTTTTGAAGAAGTTAAGCACTTAGTTTCACATACTGTGTTGTGTCGTTAATTTTCATGAAGTTAAGCACGTAGTTTCTAGTACAGTGCTATATGGTTAGATTTCATGAAGTTAAGCACGTAGATTCGCAGACTTTGTGTTATCGTTTTTTTTCATGAAGTTAAGTACGTAGTTTCACACAAAGTGTTGTATCATTAGTTTTGAAGAAGTTAAGCATGTAGTTTCACACACAGTTTTGTAAAGTTAGTTTTGAAGAAGTTAAGCACGCAGTTTCTAACACAGTGTTATATGGTAGGTTCTCATGTAGTTAAGCACATAGTTTCACATACACTGTTGTATCATTACTTTTCATGAAGTTCAGCACGTAGTTTCTAATACAGTGTTATATGGTAAGGTCTCTTGAAGTTCAACACATAGTTTCACACACAGTGTTGTATCGTTAGTTTTCATGAAGTTAAGTAAGTAGTTTCTCATATAGTGTTATATAGTTGGATTTCATGAAGTTAAGCACATAGTGTCACGCACAGTGTTGTATCGTTAGTTTTGAAGAAGTTAAGCATGTAGTTTCACACACAGTGTTGTAACGTTAGTTTTGAAGAAGTTAAGCACGTAGTTTCTTATACAGTGTTATATGGTAGGTTCTCATGTAGTTAAGCACAAAGTTTCCCATACACTCTTGTATCATTAGTTTTCATGAAGTTGAAGTACGTAGTTTCTCATATAGTGTTATATAGTTAGATTTCATGAAGTTAAGCACGTAGTTTCGCAGACTGTGTTGTATCGTTAGTTTTCATGAAGTTAAGCACATAGTTTCACATACAGTTTTGTATCGTTAGTTTTGAAGAAGTTAAGCACATAGTTTCACACAAAGTGTTTTATCAGTTTTCATGAAGTTAAGTACGTAGATTCTCACATAGTGTTATATACTTAGATTTCATGAAGTTAAGCACGTAGAGTCGCAGACTGTGTTGTATGATTAGTGTTCATGTAGTTAAGTACGAAGTGAAGCAAGTAGTTTCACACACAGTGTTGTAACGTTAGTTTTGAAGAAGGTAAGCACGTAGTTTCTAACACAGTGTTATATGGTAAGTTCTCATGTAGTTAAGCACATAGTTTTACATACAGTGTTGTATCATTAGTTTTCATGAAGTTAAGTACGTAGTTTCTCATATTAGTGTTATATAGTTAGATTTCATTAAGTCAAACACATAGTTTCTACACAGTGTTGTATCGTTAGTTTCGAGAAGATAAGCACATAGTTTCACATACAGTGTTGTATCTTTAGGAATGAAGAAGTTAAGCATGCATTTTCACACACAGTGTTGTAACGTTAGATTTGAAGAAGTTAAGCGCGTAGTTTCTTATACAGTGTTATATGGTAGACTCTCATGTAATTAAGCACATAGTTTCACATACACTGTTGTACCATTACTTTTCATGAAGATAAGCACGTAGTTTCTAATACAGTGTTATATGGTAAGGTCTCATGAAGTTCAGCACATATTTTCACACACAGTGTTTTATCGTTAGTTTTCATGAAGTTAAGTACGTAGTTTCTCATATAGTGTTATATAGTTGGATTTCATGATGTTAAGCACATAGTTTCACGCACAGTGTTGTATTGTTAGTTTTGAAGATTTAACCACGTAGTTTCACACACAGTTTTGTAATGTTAGTTTTGAAGAAGTTAAGCACGTAGTATCTTATACAGTGTTATATGGTAGGTTCTCATGCAGTTAAGCACAAAGTTTCACATACACTGTTGTATCATTAGTTTTCATGAAGTTAAGTACGTAGTTTCTCATATAGTGTTATATAGTTAGATTTCATGAAGTTAAGCACGTACATTTCCAGACTGTGTTGTATCGTTAGTTTTCATGAAGTTAAGTACGTAGTTTCACTTATACTGTTATATAGTTGGATTTCATAAATGTTAAGCACATAATTTCACAAACAGTGATGTATTGTTAGTTTTGAAGAAGTTAAGCACTTAGTTTCACATACTGTGTTGTGTCGTTATTTTCATGAAGTTAAGCACGTAGTTTCTAGTACAGTGTTATATGGTAAGTTCTCATGTAGTTAAGCACATAGTTTCACACACAGTGTTGTATCGTTAGTTTTCATGAAGTTAATTACGCAGTTTCTCACATGGTGTTATATAGTTGGATTTCATGAAGTTAAGCACATAGTTTCACGCACAGTTTTGTATATTTAGTTTTGAAGAAGTTAAGCATGTAGTTTTACACACAGTGTTGTATTGAAAGATTTGACGAGGTTAAGCACGTAGTTTCTTATAGAGTGTTATATGGTAGGTTCTCATGTAGTTAAGCACATAGTTTCACATACAGTGTTGTATCATTAGTTTTCATGAAGTTAAGTACGTAGTTTCTCATATACTGTTACATAGTAAGATTTCATGAAGTTAAGAATATAGGTTCAAACACTGTGTTGGATCGTTAGTTTTGAAAAAGTTAGCATGTAGTTTCACACACAGTGTTGTAAAGTTAGTTTGGAAGAAGTTAAGCACGCATTTTCTAACACAGTGTTATATGGAAAGTTCTCATATATTTAAGCACATATTTCCACGTACTCTGTTGTATCATTAATTTTCATGAATTAAGTAGGTAGTTCCTCATATAGTGTTGTATAGTTAGATTTCATGAAGTTAAGCTCGTAGATTCGCAAACTTTGTTGTATCGTTAGTTTTCATGAAGTTAAGCACATAGTTTCATACACAGTGTTGTATTGTTTGTTTTGAAGAAGTTAAGCAAGTAGTTTCACACACAGTGTTGTAACGTTAGTTTTGAAGAAGGTAAGCACGCAGTTTCTAACACAGTGTTATATGGTAAGTTCTCATGTAGTTAAGCACATAGTTTCACATACACTGTTTTATCATTAGTTTTCATGAAGTTAAGTATGTAGTTTCTCATATACTGTTATATAGCTAGATTTCATGATGTTAAGCACATAGTTTCGCACACAGTGTAGTATCGTTTGTTTCGAGAATATAAGCAAGTAGTTTCTAATAGAGTGTTATATAGTTAGATTTCATGAAGTTAAGCACATAGTTTCACACACAGTGTTGTATCGTTAGTTTTGAAGAAGTTAAGCACGTAGTTCTTATAAAGTGTTATATGGTAGGTTCTCATGTAGTTAAGCACATACTTTCACATACAATGTTGTATCATTAGTTTTCATGAAGTTAAGTACGTAGTTTCTCATATAGTGTTATATAGTTAGATTTCATGAAGTTAAGCACGAAGTTTCACAGACTGTGTTGTATCATTAGTTTTCATGAATTAAATACATAGTTTCACATATAGTGTTATATAGTTGGATTTCATGAAGTTACGCACATAGTTTCACTCACAGTCTTATATTGTTAGTTTTGAAGAAGTTAAGAACTTAGTTTCACATACTGTGTTTTGTCGTTAGTTTTCATGAAGTTAAGCACGTAGTTTCTTATACAGTGTTATATGGTAGGTTCTCATGTGGTTAAACACATAGTTTCACATACACTATTGTATCATTAGTTTTCATGAAGTTAAGTACGTAGTTTCTCATATAGTGTTATATAGTTAGATTTCATGAAGTTAAGCACATAGTTTCGCACACAGTGTTGTATCGTTAGTTTTCGAGAAAGATAAGCAAGCAGTTTCTAATACATTGTTATATTGTTAGATTTCATGAAGGTAAGCACATAGTTTCACATACACTGTTGTATCATTAGTTTCCATGAAGTTAAGCACATAGTTTCATGCACAGTGTTGTATCGTTACTTTTGAAGAAGTTAAGCATGTAGTTTCACACACAGTGTTGTAACGTTAGTTTTGAAGAAGTTAAGCATGTAGTTTCTTATACAGTGTTATATGGTAGGTTCTCATGTAGTTAAGCACATAGTTTCACATACACTGTTGTATCATTAGTTTCATGAAGTTAAGTACGTAGTTTCTCATGTAGTGTTATATAGTTAGATTTCATGAAGTTAAGCACGTAGATTCGCAGACTGTGTTGTATCGTTAGTTTTCATGAAGTTAGGTACGTAGTTTCACATATAGTGTTATATAGTTGTATTTCATGAAGGTAAGAACATAGTTTCACACACAGTGTTGTATCACTAGGTTTGAAGAATTTAAGCAAGTAGTTTCACACACAGTGTTGTAATGTTAGTTTTGAAGTAGTTAAGCACGTAGTTTCTTATACAGTGTTGTATGGTAGGTTCTCAAGTAGTTAAGCACATACTTTCACATACAGTTTTGTATCGTTAGTTTTAAAGAAGTTAAGCACATAGTTTCACACACAGTGTTGTATCGTTAGTTTTCATGAAGTTAAGTACGTAGTTTCTCATATAGTGTTATATACTTAGATTTCATGAAGTTAAGCACGTAGATTCACAGACTGTGTTGTATGATTAGTTTTCATGAAGTTAAGTACGTAGTTTCACGCACAGGGTTGTATCGTAATTTTGAAGAATTTAGGCATGTAGTTTCACACACAATGTTGTAACTTTAGTTTTGAAGAAGTTAAGCACGTAGTTTCTTATACCGTGTTATATGGTAGGTTCTCATGCAGTTAAGCAAAAGGTTTCACATACACTGTTGTATCATTAGTTTTCATGAAGTTCTCATATAGTGTTATATAGTTATATTTCATGAAGTTAAGCACGTAGTTTCGCAGATTGTGTTGTATTGTTAGTTTTTATGAAGTTAAGCACGTAGTTTATCATATAGTGTTATATAGTTGGATTTCATGAATGTAAGCACATAGTTGCACACACAGTGTTGTATCGTTATGTTTGAAGAAGTTAAGTATGTAGTTTCACACACAGTGTTGTAACGTTAGTTTTGAAGAAGTTAAGCACGTAGTTTATTTTACAGTGTAATATGGTAGGTCCTCATGTAATTAAGCACATACTTTCACATACAGTTTTGTATCGTTAGTTTTGAAGAAGTTAAGCACATAGTTTCACACACAGTGTTGTATCGTTAGTTTTCATGAAGTTAAGTACGTAGTTTCTCATATAGAGTTATATACTTAGATTTCATGAAGTTAAGCACGCAGATTCACGCACAGTGTTGTATCTTTAATTTTGAAGCAGTTAAGCATGTATTTTCACACACAGTGTTGTATCGTTAGTTTTGAAGAACTTAAGCTCGTAGTTTCTTGTTGGGGACTGCTAGTACCTTGAACAAAATGGAGTCTGTCAACCGTTTCTTGCCCTTCTGCCTACGTGACTGTGAGCACACATGCCCTTGAGACAAAGGAAAAGGCTAACCATAAAAGTTAAATTTACACAGGGCAGCCCACACGCCTAGCCAGGGGGAAGTACCATTACAGAGCAATTGTCTTTGTTAACCTGATTATAGTGTTCTGTTGTACTCTCCCTACCCCTCCCTAATTCCTGCACCTGACTTACGCTGACAAGCATTTGTGGAATGAAACCAATGACTGATGGAAAATTATAGCTATGTCTTTACCGAATTTGGTGTATATTTGAAATGAGACTTGATTGACATGCTTTCACCACCCCCTGAGTTCCTTCCTCTATAAGTTCGAGTACGCCCCTAAAATAAAGGCTCATGATCAGGGAACGTTGTCGTGAGCCTGTTTCCATTAACCTCTTGAAGTTCAATTTCCAGATCGGATCTGCTTGTGAAGACCCACCAAATTAGTAGCGACCCTCATCACCTCACCCCCGCAGGTTGGGGGTCCCTTCCGGGGGTCGCAGTTTCTTATACAGTGTTATATGGTAGGTTCTCATGTAGTTAGCACATAGTTTCACACACAGTGTTGTATCATTAGTTTTCATGAAGTTAAGTACGTAGTTTCTCATATAGTGTTATATAGTTAGATTTCATGAAGTTAAGCACGAAGTTTCACAGACTGTGTTGTATCGTTAGTTTTCATGATGTTAAGTACATATTTTCACACATAGTGTTATGTAGTTGGATTTCATGAAGTTAAGCACATAGTTTCATACACAGTGTTGTATTGTTAGTTTTGAAGAAGTTAAGCACATAGTTTCACACACAGTGTTGTATCGTTAGTTTCGAGAAAGATAAGCAAGTAGTTTCCAATACAGTGTTATATAGCTTGATTTCATGAAGTTAAGCACATAGTTTCACACACAGTGTTGTATCTTTAGGTTTGAAGAAGTTAAGCATGTAGTTTCACACACAGTGTTGTAACGTTAGTTTTGAAGAAGTTAAGCACGTAGTTTCTTATACAGTGTTATATGTTAGGTTCTCATGTAGTTAAGCACATAGTTTCACATAGAGTGTTGTATCATTAGTTTTCATGAAGTTAAGTACGTAGTTTAACATATAGTGATATATAGTTAGATTTCATGAAGTTAAGCATGAAGTTTTGCGGACTGTGTTGTATCATTAGTTTTAATGAAGTTAAGTACGTAGTTTCACATATAGTGTTATAAATTTGGATTTCATGAAGTTAAGCACATAGTTTCACACACAGTGTTATATTGTTAGTTTTGAAGAAGTTAAGAAGTTAGTTTCACATACTGTGTTGTGTCGTTATTTTTCATGAAGGTAAGCACGTAGTTCCTAATACAGTGTTATAAGGTAAGGTCTCATGAAGTTGAGCACATAGTTTCACACACAGTGTTGTATCGTTAGTTTTCATGAAGTTAAGTACGTAGTTTCTCATATAGTGTTATATAGTTGGATTTAATGAAGTTAAGCACATAGTTTCACACACAGTGTTGTATTGTTAGTTTTGAAGAAGTCAAGAACTTAGTTTCACATACTGTGTTGTGTCGTAAGTTTTCATGAAGCACGTAGTTTCTAATACAGTGTTATAAGTTAAGGTATCATGAAGTTGAGCACATAGTTTCACGCACAGTGGTGTATCGTTAGTTTTGAAGAAGTTAAGTATGTAGTTTCTCACACATTGTTGTATTGTTAGTTTTGAAGAAGTTAAGCACTTAGTTTCACATAGTGTGTTGTGTCGTTTGTTTTCATGACGTTAAGCACGTAGTTTCTTATACAGTGTTATATGGTAGGTTCTCATGTAGGTAAGCACATAGTTTCACATACAGTGTTGTATCGTTAGTTTTGAAGAAGTTAAGCATATACTTCACACACAGTGTTGTATGTTAGTTTTCATGAAGTTAAGTACTATGTTTCTCATATAGTGTTATATGTTGGATTTCATGAAGTTAAGCACATAGTTTCACGCACAGTGTTGTATCGTGAGTTTTGAAGAAGTTAAGCATGTAGTTTCACACACAGTGTTGTATCGTTAGTTTCAAAGAAGTTAAGCACATAGTTTCTTGTTGGGGACTGCTAGAACCTTGAACAAAATGGAGTGTGTCAACCGTTTCTTGGCCTTCTGCCTACGTGACTGCGAGCACACATGCGTTGAGACAAAGGAAAAGGCTAACCATAAAAGTTAAATTTACACAGGGCAGCCTACCCGCCTAGCCAGGGGAAAGTACCATTACAGAGCAATTGTCTTTGTTAACCTGATTACAATGTTCTTTTGTACTCTCCCTACCCCTCCCTATTTCCTGCACCTGACTTACGCTGACAAGCATTTGTGGAATGAAACCAATGTCTGATGGAAAATTATAGCTTTGTCTTTACCGAATTTGGTGTATGTTTAAAATGAGACTTGATTGACATGCTTTCACCACCCCCTGAGGTCCTTCCACTATAAGTTCGAGCACTACCCAAAAATAAAGGCTCATGATCAGGGAACGTTGTCTTGAACCTGTTTTCATTAACCTCTTGAAGTTCAATTTCCAGATCGGATCTGCTCGTGAAGACCCACCAAATTAGTAGCGACCCTCATCACCTCACCCCCGCAGCTTGGGGGTCCCTTCCTGGGGGTCGCAGTTTCTTATACAGTGTTATATGGTAAGTTCTCATGTAGTTAGCACATAGTTTCACACACAGTGTTGTATCATTAGTTTTCATGAAGTTAAGTACGTAGTTTCTCATATAGTGTTATATAGTTAGATTTCATGAAGTTAAGCACGAAGTTTCACAGACTGTGTTGTATCGTTAGTTTTCATGATGTTAAGTACATATTTTCACATATAGTTTTATATAGTTGGATTTCATGAAGTTAAGCACATAGTTTCATACACAGTGTTGTATTGTTAGTTTTGAAGAAGTTATGCAAGTAGTTTCGCAAACAGTGTTGTATCGTTAGTTTCGAGAAAGATAAGCAAGTAGTTTCTAATACAGTGTTATATAGTTAGATTTCATGAAGTTAAGCACATAGTTTCACACACAGTGTTGTATCGTTAGGTTTGAAGAAGTTAGGCATGTAGTTTCACACACAGTGTTGTAACGTTAGTTTTGAAGAAGTTAAGCACGTAGTTTCTTATACAGTGTTATAAGGTAAGGTCTCATGAAGTTGAGCACATAGTTTCAAACACAGTGTTGTATCGTTAGTTTTCATGAAGTTAAGTAAGTAGTTTCTCATGTAGTTTTATATAGTTGGATTTCATGAAGTTAAGCACATAGATTCACGTACAGTGTTTTATCGTTAGTTTTGAAGAAGTTAAGCATGTAATTTCACACACAGTGTTGTATCGTTAGTTTGGAAGAAGTTAAGCACGTAGTTTCTTATACAGTGTTATATGGTAAGTTCTCCTGTAGTTAAGCACATAGTTTCACATACAATGTTGTATCGTTATTTTTCATGAAGTTAAGTACGTAGTTTCTCATATAGTGTTATATAGTTAGATTTCATGAAGTTAAGCACATAGTTTCACACACAGTGTTGTATCATTAGTTTTCAAGAAGTTAAGCACGTAGTTTCTAATACAGTGTTATATAGTAAGTTCTCATGAAGTTAAGCACATAGTTTCACACACAGTGTTGTATCGTTAGTTTTCATGAAGTTAAGTACGTAGTTTCTCATATAGTGTTATATAGTTGGATTTCATGAAGTTAAGCACATAGTTTCACACACAGTGTTGTATCGTTAGTTTTGAAGAAGTTAAGCATGTAGTTTCACACACAGTGTTGTAACGTTAGTTTTGAAGAAGTTAAGCACGTAGTTTCTAATACAGTGTTATATGGTAGGTTCTCATGTAGTTAAGCACATAGTTTCACATACAGTGTTGTATCGTTAGTTTTAAGAAGTTAAGCACGTAGTTTCTCATACAGTGTTGTATCGTTAGTTTTCATGAAGTTAAGTACGTAGTTTCACATATAGTGTTATATAGTTAGATTTCATGAAGTTAAGCACATAGTTTCACACACAGTGTTGTATCGTTAGTTTTGAAGAAGTTAAGCACGTAGTTTCACATACAGTGTTATATCGTTAGGTTCTCATGAAGTTGAGCACATAGTTTCACACACAGTGTTGTATCGTTAGTTTTGAAGAAGTTAAGCATGTAGTTTCACACACAGTGTTGTAACGTTAGTTTTGAAGAAGTTAAGCACGTAGTTTCTTATACAGTGTTATATGGTAGGTTCTCATGTAGTTAAGCACATAGTTTCACATACAGTGTTGTATCGTTAGTTTTCATGAAGTTAAGTACATAGTTTCTCATATAGTGTTATATAGTTAGATTTCATGAAGTTAAGCACATAGTTTCTACACAGTGTTGTATCGTTAGTTTTGAAGAAGTTAAGCATGTAGTTTCACACACAGTGTTGTATCGTTAGTTTTGAAGAAGTTAAGCACGTAGTTTCTTATACAGTGTTATATGGTAGGTTCTCATGTAGTTAAGCACATAGTTTCACACACAGTGTTGTATCGTTAGTTTTGAAGAAGTTAAGCATGTAGTTTCACATACAGTGTTGTATCGTTAGTTTTCGATGAAGTTAAGCACGTAGTTTCTAATACAGTGTTATATGGTTAGGTTCTCATGAAGTTAAGCACATAGTTTCACACACAGTGTTGTATCGTTAGTTTTGAAGAAGTTAAGCATGTAGTTTCACACACAGTGTTGTAACGTTAGTTTTGAAGAAGTTAAGCACGTAGTTTCTTATACAGTGTTATATGGTAGGTTCTCATGTAGTTAAGCACATACTTTCACATACAGTGTTGTATCATTAGTTAAGTACGTTTCTCATGTTATATAGTTAGATTTCAGAAGTTAAGCACGTAGTTTCACATACTGTGTTGTATCGTTAGTTTTCATGAAGTTAAGTACGTAGTTTCACATATAGTGTTATATAGTTGGATTTCATGAAGTTAAGCACATAGTTTCACACACAGTGTTGTATCGTTAGTTTTGAAGAAGTTAAGCATGTAGTTTCACACACAGTGTTGTAAAGTTAGTTTTGAAGAAGTTAAGCACGTAGTTTCTAATACAGTGTTATATGGTAAGTTCTCATGAAGTTAAGCACATAGTTTCACATCCAATGTTGTATCATTAATTTTCATGAAGTTAAGCACATAGTTTCACATACAGTGTTGTATCGTTAGTTTTCATGAAGTTAAGCACGTAGTTTCTCATACAGTGTTATATGGTTAGATTCTCATGAAGTTAAGCACATAGTTTCACACACAGTGTTGTATCATTAGTTTTCATGAAGTTAAGTACGTAGTTTCTCATATAGTGTTATATAGTTGGATTTCATGAAGTTAAGCACATAGTTTCACACACAGTGTTGTATTGTTAGTTTTGAAGAAGTTAAGCATGTAGTTTCACACACAGTGTTGTATCGTTAGTTTTCAATGAAGTTAAGCACGTAGGTTCTAATACAGTGTTATATGGTAGGTTCTCATGTAGTTAAGCACATAGTTTCACATACACTGTTGTATCATTAGTTTTCATGAAGTTAAGTACGTAGTTTCTCATATAGTGTTATATAGTTAGATTTCATGAAGTTAAGCACATAGTTTCACACACAGTGTTGTATCGTTAGTTTTGAAGAAGTTAAGCACGTAGTTTCTTATACAGTGTTATATGGTAAGTTCTCATGTAGTTAAGCACATAGTTTCACACACAGTGTTGTATCGTTAGTTTTGAAGAAGTTAAGCATGTAGTTTCACACACAGTGTTGTAACGTTAGTTTTGAAGAAGTTAAGCACGTAGTTTCTTATACAGTGTTATATGGTAAGTTCTCATGTAGTTAAGCACATAGTTTCACATACACTGTTGTATCATTAGTTTTCATGAAGTTAAGTACGTAGTTTCTCATATAGTGTTATATAGTTAGATTTCATGAAGTTAAGCACATAGTTTCACACACAGTGTTGTATCGTTAGTTTTGAAGAAGTTAAGCATGTAGTTTCACATACTGTGTTGTGTCGTTAGTTTTCATGAAGTTAAGCACGTAGTTTCTTATACAGTGTTATATGGTTAGTTCTCATGAAGTTAAGCACATAGTTTCACACACAGTGTTGTATCGTTAGTTTTGAAGAAGTTAAGCACTTAGTTTCACATACTGTGTTGTGTCGTTAGTTTTCATGAAGTTAAGCACGTAGTTTCTAATACAGTGTTATATGGTAAGTTCTCATGAAGTTGAGCACATAGTTTCACACACAGTGTTGTATCGTTAGTTTTGAAGAAGTTAAGCATGTAGTTTCACATACAGTGTTGTAAAGTTAGTTTTGAAGAAGTTAAGCACGTTAGTTTCTTATACAGTGTTATATGGTTAGGTTCTCATGAAGTTAAGCACATAGTTTCTACATACAGTGTTGTATCGTTAGTTTTCATGAAGTTAAGCACATAGTTTCACATACAGTGTTGTATCGTTAGTTTTCATGAAGTTAAGCACGTAGTTTCTAATACAGTGTTATATGGTTAGTTCTCATGAAGTTGAGCACATAGTTTCACACACAGTGTTGTATCGTTAGTTTTGAAGAAGTTAAGCACGTAGTTTCTTATACAGTGTTATATGGTAAGTTCTCATGTAGTTAAGCACATAGTTTCACATACAATGTTGTATCGTTATATTTCATGAAGTTAAGTACGTAGTTTCTTATATAGTGTTATATAGTTAGATTGAATGAAGTTAAGCACATAGTTTCGCACACAGTGTTGTATCATTAGTTTCCAGGAAGATAAGCAAGTAGTTTCTAATACAGTGTTATATAGTAAGAATTCATGAAGTTAAGCACATAGTTTCACACACAGTTTTGTATAGTTAGTTTTGAAGAAGTTAAGCATGTAGTTTCACACACAGTGTTGTAACGTTAGTTTTGAAGAAGTTAAGCACGTAGTTTCTAATACAGTGTTATATGGTAGGTTCTCATGTAGTTAAGCACATCGTTTCACATACAGTGTTGTATCATTAGTTTATAAGAAGTTAAGTACGTAGTTTCTCATATAGTGTTATATAGTTAGATTTCAGGAAGTTAAGCACGTAGTTTCGCAGACTGTGTTGTATCGTTATTTTTCATGAAGTTAAGTTACGTAGTTTCTACATATAGTGTTATATAGTTGAGATTTTATGAAGTTAAGCACATAGTTTCAAACACAGTGTTATATTGTTAGTTTTGAAGAAGTTAAGCACTTAGTTTCACATACTGTGTTGTGTCGTTAGTTCTCATGAAGTTGAGCACGTAGTTTCACACACAGTGTTGTATCGTTAGTTTTGAAGAAGTTAAGCATGTAGTTTCACACACAGTGTTGTAAAATTAGTTTTGAAGAAGTTAAGCACGTAGTTTCTAATACAGTGTTATATGGTAAGTTCTCATGTAGTTAAGCACAAGTTTCACATACACTGTTTTATCATTAGTTTCATGAAGTTAAGTACATAGTTTCTCATATAGTGTTATATAGTTAGATTTCATGAAGTGTAGCACATAGTTTCTCACAGTGTTGTATCGTTAGTTTTGAAGAAGTTAAGCATGTAGTTTCACACACAGTGTTGTACAGTTAGTTTTGAAGAAGTTAAGCATGTAGTTTCACATACAGTGTTGTATCAGTTAGTTTTGTAGAAGTTAAGCATGTAGTTTCACACACAGTGTTGTAAAGTTAGTTTCGAGCAAGATAAGCACGTAGTTTCTAATAGAGTGTTATGGGTTGGTTCTCATGTAATAAAGCACATATTTTCACCACAGTGTTGTATCGTTAGTTTTGAAGAAGTTAAACATGTAGTTTCAAACACTGTGTTGTAACGTTAGTTTTGAAGAAGTTAAGCACATAGTTTCTTATGCAGTGTTATATGGTAAGTTCTCATGTAGTTAAGCACATAGTTTCACATACAGTGTTGTTTCATTAGTTTTCATTAAGTTAAGTACGTATTTTCTCATATAGAGTTATATAGTTAGATTTCAGGAAGTTAAGCACGTAGTTTCGCAGACTGTGTTGTATCGTTAGTTTTCATGAAGTTAAGTACCTAGTTTCACATATAGAGTTTTGTAGTTGGATTTCATGAAGTTAAGCAACATAGTTTCACACACAGTGTTGCATCGTTAGTTTTGAAGATGTTAACCATATAGATTCACACACAGTGTTGTAAAGATAGTTTTGAAGAAGGTAAGCACGTAGTATCTAATACAGTGTTATATGGTAAGTTCTCATGAAGTTGAGCACATAGTTTCACGCACAGTGTTGTATCATTAGTTTTGAAGAAGTTAAGCATTTAGGTTCACACACAGTGTTGTAAAGTTAGTTTCGAGGAAGATAAGCACGTAGTTTCTAATAGAGTGTTATGGGGTAGGTTCTCATGTAGTTAAGCACATAGTTAACATACAGTGTTGTATCATTAGTTTTCATGAATTTAAGTACGTAGTTTCTCAAATAGTGTTATATAGTTATATTTCATGAAGTTAAGCACGTAGTTTCACAGACTGTGTTGTATCGTTAGTTTTCATGAATTTAAGTACATAGTTTCACATATAGTGTTATGTAGTTGGATTTCATGAAGTTAAGCACATAATTTCACACACAGTGTTGTTTAGTTAGTTTTGAAGATGTTAAGCATATAGTTTAACACACAGTGTTGTATTTTAATTTTCCATGATGATAAGGACGTAAGTTCTAATACAGTGTTATATGGCAGGTTCCATATAGTTAAGTACATAGTTTCACATACACTGTTGTATCATTAGTTTTCCTGAAGTTAAGTACATAGTTTCTCATATAGTGTTATATAGATAGATTTCATGAAGTTTAGCACATAGTTTCACACACAGTGTTGTATCGTTAGTTTCGAAGAATATAGGCACGTAGTTTCTAATACAGTGTTATATAGTTAGATTTCATAAGTTAACCACATAATTTCACACAAAGTGTTGTATCGTTAGTTTTGAAGAAGTTAAGATTTAGTTTCACACACAGTTTTGTATTGTTAGTTTCCAAGCAGATAAGCACGTACGGTCTAATACAGTGTTATATGGTAGGTTCTCATGTAATAAAGCACATAGTTTCACCACAGTGTTGTATCGTTAGTTTTGAAGAAGTTAAACATGTAGTTTCACACACTGTGTTGTAACGTTACTTTTGAAGAAGTTAAGCACGTAGTTTCTTATACAGTGTTATATGGTAAGTTCTCATGTAGTTAAGCACATAGCTTCCCATACAGTGTTGTTTCATTAGTTTTCATGAAGTTAAGTACGTATTTTCTCATATAGTGTTATATAGTTAGATTTCATGAAGTTAAGCACGTAGTTCGCAGACTGTGTTGTATCGTCAGTTTTCATGAAGTTAAGTACGTAGTGTCACATATAGAGTTATATAATTGGATTTCATGAAGGTAAGCACATAGTTTCACACACAGTGTAATATTGTTAGTTTTGAAGAAGATAAGCATGTAGTTTCACACACAGTGTTGTAACGTTAGTTTTGAAGAAGTTAAGCACGAAGTTTATTATACAGTATTATATGGTTGGTTCTCTTGTAGTTAAGCACATAGTTTCACATACAGTGTTGTATCGTTAGTTTTGAAGAAGTTAAGCACATAGTTTCACATATTGTGTTGTGTCGTTAGTTTTCATGAAGTTAAGCACGTAGTTTCTAATACAGTGTTATATGGTAAGTTCTCATGAAGTTGAGCACATAGTTTCAAGCACAGTGGTGTATCGTTAGTTTTAAGAAGTTAAGTATGTAGTTTCTCACACAGTGTTGTATTGTTAGTTTTGAAGAAGTTAAGCAGTTAGTTTCACATACTGTGTTGTGTCGTTAGTTTTCATGAAGTTAAGCACCTAGTTTCTAATACAGTGTTATATGGTAAGTTCTCATGAAGTTAAGCACACAGTTTCACACACAGTGATGTATCGTTAGTTTTGAAGAAGTTAAGCATGTAGTTTCACACACAGTGTTGTAACGTTAGTTTTGAAGAAGTTCAGCACGTAGTTTCTTATACAGTGTTATATGGTAGGTTCTCATGTAGTTAAGCACATAATTTCAAATACACTGTTGTATCATTAGTTTTCATGAAGTTAGGTACGTAGTTTCTCATGATTTTATATAGTTAGATTTCATGAAGTTAAGCACAAAGGTTCCCACACAGTGTTGTATCGTTAGTTTCGAGGAAGATAAGCGAGTAGTTTCTAATACAGTGTTATATAGTTAGATTTCATGAAATTAAGCACATATTTTCACACACAGTGTTGTATCGTTAGTTTTGAAGAAGTTAAGCATGTAGTTTCTCACACAGTGTTGTAAGGTTAGTTTTGAAGAAGTTCAGCACGTAGTTTCTTATACATTGTTATATGGTAGGTTCTCATGTAGTTAAGCACACAGTTCCACATACAGTGTTGTATCATTAGTTTTTATGAGGTTAAGTACATAGTTTCTCATATAGTGTTATATAATTAGATTTCATGAAGTTAAGCACATAGTTTTGCACACAGTGTTGTATCGTTACTTTCGAGGAAGATAAGCAAGTAGTTTCTAATACAGTGTTATTTAGTTAGGTTTCATGAAGTTAAGCACATAGTTTCACACACAGTGTTGTATTGTTAGTTTTGAAGAAGTTAAGCATGTAGTTACACACACAGTGTTGTAACGTTTGTTTTGAAGAAGTTAAGCATGTAGTTTCATAAACAGTGTTATATGGTAGGTTCTCATGTAGTTAAGCACATAGTTTCACATACAGTGTTGTATCATTAGTTTTCATGAAGTTAAGTACGTAGTTTCTCATATAGTGTTATATAGTTAGATTTGATGAAGTTAAGCACGTAGTTTCACACACAGTGTTATATTGTTAGTTTTGAAGAAGTTAAGCACTTAGTTTCACATACTGTGTTGTGTCTTTAGTTTTCATGAAGTTAAGCACGTAGTTTCTAATATCGTGTTATATGGTACGTTCCCATGAAGTTGAGCACATAGTTTCACACACGGTGCTGTATTGTTAGTTTTGAAGTTAAGCACTTAGTTTCACATACTGTGTTGTATCATTAGTTTTCATGAAGTTAAGTACGAAGATTGTCATATAGTGTTATATAGTTAAATTTCATGAAGTTAAGCACGCAGTTTCGCCGACGCTGTTGTATCATTAGTTTTAATGAAGTTAAGTACTTAGTTTCTCATATAGTGTTATATAGTTGGATTTCATGAAGTTAAGCACATAGTTTCACACACAGTGTTGAAGCCATAGTTTTGAAGATGTTAAGCACGTAGTTTCTTATACAGAGTTATTTGGTAGGTTCTCAAGTAGTTAAGCACATAGTTTCACATACATTGTTGTATCATTAGTTTTCATGAAGTTAAGTACGTAGTTTCTCATATAGTGTTA
>NW_024432888.1:0-2085 GCF_017639785.1 Mesocricetus auratus
TGCAGCACTCAGTCTCTAATGTTCTTACCCCACTGCACATCCCTCTCCCCATGGAGACTCCTTTCTGTCTCTCCCATCCTCTTTAACTCATCCCTCTGCAAATTGTCTCTTGATACCTCTATATCCCAGGGACTCATGGTCTCCAACTCAACTCAGTTAGTGATATAAAAGACGGGAGTAGTGAGGGACTGGTGATTTTGATGTCAGATTTTTAAATTTGCCTACCCTTATAGAGAAACAAGTTATTATGCCAATTGCAAAGGACAGATGACTGTTTCAAATATAAACAAAGATAAAATTAATATATGAAGTGGATGTGGGGCAAACAGCACATATTCAGCCTCAGTATTTGAAAATTTCCAGAAATCAGTGCATCTAAAGGTGACTGTATTATATGTGACAAACAAGTCCCAAAAGCCAATCACCTCTATTCTTTCATATGTAAAATCTGAAGGTCTATCAGGGCCAGAAAGGACAGGAAATAAGACAGTTGTCTTTGGGATGGTCCACAGTGTACTGAGGAGGGGAAGGATCACCTCTACCCTCACAACAGCCTACTCTGCTGCTCAGAGTCCTAGTTGGCTTAGTATCAGGACGCCTGCAGCCCTAGACTCCCCATTAGCCTGCAGCTGTGAACAGGGATCCATGGCCTAATGCGCAACACAAACAGATTTTGACAAGTAAATGTGGCCATGACAAGACTAGCCATGGAAGTCAGCAGGAAAGTGGAATCTTCCTTGCTTTGGATGAGGACAACTAGAAACTCCTATCCAGAGTATGTGTCTTTCTGCAGTGTCTCTACCATTAGTGCCCTTGAAGTGAAAGAACAGGCTTCAAAATCCCAAGACAACTACCAAATATCTCAGTGACCCACCTTGGTTCTAAGACTTGTTCTGATGGCCTGAAAGGAAAGAACTCAATCAATCACACCAGGGAGACAATCTTCACTATTGTGATGGATCAGCTTAAAGTCATGTGACTTATAACAGGACTGCAAGTGGAGATTCTGGGGAAACAGGGTTAGTGCTACACGTTACTACTCTCTGCTTTAAATCCAAGGATCTATCAGCTAGGGCACACCTGCTTCAGTTCACTGCCTTGGTGTCCACAGAATTTATGACAGAACTTCTCACCTCCAGGAGTCTGTTCATAGTGGTTACAGACTTTATTCTGAAGGCCAGATTTAGAGTCCTCCCTGTTTGAAGTCCATCCTGGATGAATGGGCCTTCAGGTCAATCCCTGACACTTTTCACATAAAAAAGCAAAAAAAAATTGTAACATTCTACCTCACATGTTTGGAAGAAATTACAGTACTTGAAGCCAGACAGCACTCAGGAGATGAGGGGGCTTGCATCTCTGTGATTTTGTTATCTTCATGTTTTACATAGAGAGGCTCAAGTTAGCCAGGATCCATACTGAATCATCTCTCAAAACAAATACAAAACACAAAATACAAAATGGGCATTCAGGAAATTTCCATACCTCATTTCCTGAATTTAACCATTTCACAGCCCAGGATTCTTTGATCTGCAACAGAAACAAGGCCTGAGCACAACTGATTCTCACAAACTGAAAATCTCTGTAATCCACTAAGCAAGCTGCTACTTGTTCTGTGCAAATGGTACTCATCAGATAGTCAGGGTTCTAGGAAGTAAGTGATAGCACAAGCTATCTGCCATCCTGCAGAGATGAAGACCTGGTCAACAAATACAATATGCATCATTGTTTGAGAAAAGGCCAGGATCAGATGATCAAAAGAGAAGCTGGATGCCAAGATCAAAAAAAAAAAAAAAAGATACCACCTGTCTTTCCACACAACCAAAGCCTCTCATTCTGTCATTAATCTTCAGTCTGGCAGGTCAATGGTAACGTTCCCTCTGTGATGAGTATGCTAGGATATGCCAACTCATTTGCTCCTTTCTTCAGGACATCAAGACCAGGCTTCTGAATCTCACCCTCTCTCACAAACAGGTACATACTCTACTCAATCTTACATTCAAGTGATGATTCACACTGATCAAGGCCTTGGAATCCATGTTGAGTTCAGTTTCCCTTGAAAACTCACTGAGCTACTCCCTACCTGCA
>NW_024432889.1:0-6714 GCF_017639785.1 Mesocricetus auratus
TGTGAGGAGCCGCCCTCACTATCGCTATTGCCGTTAGAAGATGGCGCTGACATCTGCTGTCAGTTGGAGTTAACCGTTAGAAGATGGCGCTGACATCTGCTGTCAGTTGGAGTTAACCGTTAGAAGATGGCGCTGACATCTGCTGTCAGTTGGAGTTAACCGTTTAAGCTGTGCCTCTCCCGTGGCGTCATCTGGGGTGATGTGCAAACCACCAATCCCGGCTCTACACGTCTCACTCGGAGCTCCTAGGCTTATATAAGGGGCTGGGTTTCTTAGCTTGGGGTCTCCCTCTAAGAAGCTGATCATCTATCTCTCAAGATGCATTAAAGCTTTACTGCAGAAGGATCCGAGTGTTCTGCGTCGTTCTTGCTGGCGAGACGGTAGCGCGGGACATCTGGTGCCGAAACCCGGAACTCTTCAACATCGCCGGCGCCGCGGGAGACCCCTCGGAAGACGGGGCGGATTCAGAACTGCAGGGACGTAAGTTCAGAGAGGTATGCTTTATCCTGAACACCCCTTTCTCGACTTTGGCCTTAGTTTGTCATCACCGTGGGACGGGTCAGTGGAGGCTTTGGTGCTAGTCCTGTTTGTCCTTCTCCTTCATCGTGGCTGGTGCTGACAGAACGGTGCTGTCAGTCTGGTGCTGTCAGTCTGGTGCTGTCAGTCTGGTGCTGTCAGTCTGGTGCTGTCAGTCTGGTAACGGAGTTGAGCGCCGTTTTTTAGATAAGCCGCCAGCGCGATGGGGTTGTCACAGTCAGTGGTTACTGCCCTACAGACTGTGCTAAAACAAAGAGATCTTAAAATTGCACCACGAACACTTCAAAATTTTGTGAAGGAGGTAGATAGAGTGGCACCATGGTATGCTTGTTCCGGGTCCCTCACTGTGGCCTCATGGAACAAGCTAGGTAAAGAACTAGACAGGAAGCATGCAGAAGGAGATCTCCACTTAGGTACCAAAGCCATTTGGAAGCTAGTTAAAAACTGCTTGGAGGATGAGGCCTGTCACCCTGCTATAATAGAAAGTCAGGGAACCTTAGAGGAAGTTCAGGATAGCATGTCAGAAACTGAACGGAGTGAGAGAATGGGAGCTCGCAAAAGGAAAGACATGTCTAAGAAAAAAGGCCCTCCCCAAGAAGTTAAGAAAGGGGGAGAGAAAGAAGGGAGTGATCATTCACCCCCTAACAAATCTAAGAAAAAGAAAAAGCCAGAATCTAGTCTATACCCTACAGTAGAGCTAGAAGCCTTGGAGCTAGATAATTCTGATTCTGACACTCTGTATTCTAGCGAAGAAGGTGGTCTAGAGGAGGAGGTGGCACGGTATGAGGAAGAAAGATATCACCCTGATAGACACCGGCCACTGAAAACAAAAATGAATGTGAGACCACCACCTATAAATCCGGCGGGCTCACGCTCCTCAGCGCCTCCGCAGTATGAGCTTCGGCTGAATACTGGTACTGACTCCTTTTTACCTTTAGAGGAACGGAGAAAAATACAAGTAGCTTTTCCAGTATTCGAGAATGCGGAAGGCGGAAGAGTACATACCCCTGTAGATTACAATCAAATCAAAGAATTGGCCGAATCCGTTCGTAATTATGGGGTCAATGCTAACTTTACCACATTACAGGTGGAAAGGCTTGCTAATTTTGCCATGACTCCCACTGACTGGCAGACGACAGTGAAAGCAGTGCTTCCCAACATGGGACAATACATGGAATGGAAGGCTCTCTGGTATGATGCAGCCCAGGCACAAGCTAGAGTTAATGCCACGGCTGAAGATGAGAATCAGAGGCAGTGGACATTTGAAATGCTGACAGGTCAGGGTCAACATGCCCTTAATCAAACCAACTACATCTGGGGTGTCTATGGTCAGGTGTCGGCCGCCGCTATTAAAGCATGGAAGGCCCTCACAAAAAGGGGAGAGTCCAGTGGACACCTTACAAAGATTGTCCAAGGACCCCAAGAGCCATTTTCAGACTTTGTGGCCAGAATGACAGAGGCCGCCAGTCGCATCTTTGGTGATTCAGAACAAGCTATGCCCCTGATTGAGCAACTTGTCTATGAACAAGCAACCCAGGAATGTCGAGCGGCTATCGCCCTCGCAAAAGCAAAGGTTTACAAGATTGGCTCAGAGTGTGCAGGGAGCTGGGGGACCCCTAACCAATGCAGGACTAGCTGCCGCCATTTTACAAACGCACAGGCGTAGAGATTTATCTAGTCGAAAAGCTTGTTTTAATTGTGGGAGAATGGGGCACCTTAAGAAAGATTGTCAAGCCCCTGAAAGAACAAGAGAATCGAAGCTTTGCCATCGTTGTGGTAAAGGTTATCATAGGGCTAGCGAATGCAGGTCAGTCCGGGATGTAAAAGGGAGGCTTCTGCCCCCTATTGAAGAACCCAAGGTACCCCAATCAAAAAACGGGTCACGGGGCCCATGGTCCCAGGGCCCTCAGAAATATGGGAACCAATTTCAGAAAAGCAATCAAGAGGAAGTAGAGGTTTCCGAGGAACCCCGGAATGGACTTGCGTGCCGCCTCCGACTTCTTACTCATGCCCCAAATGAATGTTCAACCGGTCCCAGTCCATTCCCCTGGACCTTTGCCCCCTGCCACCATTGGGCTTATTCTGGGCCGTGGCTCCTTAACTTTACAGGGACTCATTATATATCCTGGAATTGTTGACCCGTATCATAAAGAGGAGATTCAAGTTCTCTGTTCTAGCCCTCGGGGTGTATTTTCTATAAAGCAGGGAGATAGAATTGCACAACTGGTGTTGCTGCCCTCCCTCGGGGATGGAGAAACCTACACTTTACAAAAAAGGGCTATGGGATCTTCTGGAAGTGATTCAGCCTATCTGGCTATACCCCTAAATGAGAGACCTACAATAAAATTGTTAATTAATGGAAAAGAATTTGAAGGGATAATGGATACGGGAGCAGACAAAAGCATTATTTCACTCCATTGGTGGCCGAAGTCTTGGCCCACTGTTGTTTCATCTCATTCTCTACAAGGTCTTGGATACCAGTCCTCTCCTGCCATCAGTGCCTCAGCCTTAACCTGGCGGAATGCTGAGGGCAAACAGGGATGTTTTACCCCCTATGTGTTGCCACTCCCTGTAAATTTATGGGGACGGGATGTGTTACAAGCCATGGGCATGACCCTAACTAATGAATACTCCCCCAGGCATCAGCCATTATGGCAAAGATGGGGTATACAAACGGTAGAGGCTTGGGTAGGCAAGAACAAGGCAGAATAACACCCATTACACAACATGGAAATCGGGGTAGAAAAGGACTGGGTTTTATTTAGGGGCCGTTGAGGCTTCACGACCCATACCATGGAAAACAGAGGAGCCGTTATGGGTCTCTCAATGGCCTCTATCCTCTGAAAAATTAGAGGCTGTCACAAGATTAGTGCAAGAACAGGAACGGCTGGGGCATCTAGAGCCTTCTACCTCCCCATGGAATACACCAATTTTTGTTATTAAGAAGAAATCTGGGAAGTGGAGATTACTCCATGACCTGCGGGCCATTAACAATCAGATGCATCTTTTTGGCCCTGTTCAAAGAGGCCTTCCTTTGCTTTCTGCACTTCCTCAAGATTGGAAGCTTATTATTATAGATATTAAGGATTGTTTCTTCTCTATTCCACTTTACCCACGGGATAGACCAAGGTTTGCCTTCACTATCCCTTCTCTTAATCATATGGAACCAGACAAGAGATTTCAGTGGAAGGTACTGCCGCAAGGCATGGCCAATAGCCCAACAATATGTCAGCTGTATGTGCAGGAGGCTTTGGAGCCAATTAGGAAGCAATTTACATCTTTAATCGTTATCCATTATATGGACGATATTCTTATTTGTCACAAAGAGTTAGATGTTTTACAAAAGGCTTTCCCATGCTGGTGGCTGAATTAAAACAGTGGGGATTAGAGATTGCCTCAGAAAAGGTTCAAATTGCAGATACAGGCCTCTTTTTGGGCTCAATGATTACTCCCAAAAATATAGTTCCTCAGAAAATAGAAATTCGCAAAGACCACTTACAAACATTAAATGATTTTCAGAAACTTCTGGGAGATATAAATTGGTTGAGGCCCTTTTTAAAAATTCCATCTGCTGATCTAAAACCCCTCTTCGATCTCCTGGAGGGTGAGCCTCATATCTCCTCACCCAGAAAATTTACCCCTGCCGCCCACCGAGCCTTACAGATGGTGGAAGAGGCCTTACAGGAAGCACAATTACAACGTATTGAGGAGTCACTACCTTTTAATCTGTGTGTTTTTAAGACAGCTCAATTGCCAACTGCAGTCCTGTGGCAACATGGACCATTACTTTGGATTCAACCAAGAGTTGCTGTGTCCATGGCACTTTTTACCCTTAATTTCTTGAACTCTGATGCCCAAGGCCACACTGCGGCTGATCGCCACAATTTAGAGCCTGATAGGCCAAAAGAAATGGTAAAATGGAAAGATGTCTTGACTGATCTCTGGAAAGGCCCGGATCCTATTCTTATAAGATCCAGGGGAGCTGTGTGTGTTTTTCCACAGGAGGAAGAAAACCCCCTGTGGATCCCTGAAAGACTCACTCGAAGAGCTCCTTCACAACTCCAGAATAAGAAGGATGGAGGCCAAGTGGGTGATGAAGACTCTCCTACTCGGGATGATGGTTCCTAGTATGATGGGAGAGTTACGGTGGGCCATCATGTCTACCTTCCCCCTACCGATGCCAGTGATGCAGAATGCCCACGTGTTCCCTAGATTTTTCACAACTAATAGAGAGTTGGGGCTTGCCTTTTTGCCTTTAGATCCTCAGATACAGAGTTTTCAGGATGAGAGAACCTTGTCATTAGTAGGAAGCTTGTGCTTTACTGTGATTTCTTCATTAAAGGATAATTTTATTCATATGGATCCAGAAAGATCTAATGCTAATCCTTTTGAATTAATGGAAGCTGTACTGATCTTTCTCCTATGATAGTGAGAAGGGACAGATTACTTTTGATTGGAAAGGGGCATTAGGCAACAGTCTGAGTGAGGGACAGAGCTATGGATCATCTGATTGGTCCTCCTCCAATGTTAAGTATACCCCTTTTAAGAGAACTAATTATTCAGCTGCCCTTTATTTGGGTTGTGAGTAATGATACCTTAGGTAAGAATCAGAAAGAAATAAATTGCTCTGCTTAGAATTGTTTTTATGCATTATGCTGGGATGCTATTAAGCACCCTTTTGCTTTGGTAATGCGCATGCCTCGATTTGTTCCAGTTCCTGTTGAGACGCCAAGTAATTTGAGTTTGTTTAGGGAAAAGCGAGATTTTTGTGATCTCTGCTATTATTGTGGGCCTGATAGCCACCGCCGCGGTTACTGCTTCGGTTACCGCCTCGGCCCTTGCACTTTCTGCCACTGTGCAGACAACTCAAACCATTAATGAACTATAGGCCACTGTGACCATGGTCCTAGATAAACAGGCCACTGCCAATTCTCAGATACAAGGAGGCCTGATGTTGGTAAACCAACAGATTAATTTGGTTCAGGAGCAATTGGATATATTGTGGCAGATGGCCCAATTGGGATGTGAACAAAAGTTGCCTGGCCTTTGTGTCACTTCAGTACAATATGAGAATTTTACAAGAGCAGCTAACCTGTCACAAGCTCTGTCTCAACATTTATTACAGAATTGGACTTTTGAGTTTGAGCAGACACTCCGTGAGTTGAGAGTGGCGATCCTGCAAGTGAATTCGACGCATCTGGATCTTTCTCTGATGGAAGGCCTCTCCTCCTGGATTTCATCTGCATTTTCTTATTTTAAGGAATGGGTGGGGGTGGGATCATTTAGCCTAGTTCTCTGCTGTGGAATAGTGTTGATGCTTTGGATGGTGTGTAAGCTCAGAGCCCAAACAAAAGAGACAAAGTGGTGGTGGCACAAGCACTTGCTGCCTTAGAACACGGAGCCTCCCTGACATTTGGTTAACCATGTTAAAGCAATAGGTCGCTGGCCTCCCAGCTCTTGCACCCCACGAGGCTAGTCTCATTGCACGGGATAGAGTGGGTAGGCTTCAGCAGCCCAAGGAGTTGCAAGGCTAAGCACTGCACAGGAGAGGTCTGCGGTATAACGACTTTCTCCTGGGAGATAAGTCATCTTGCATGAAGGTTCTATGTCATGATCTCCTTCCCCCAGAAAAACGACATCGGACTGGTCAGGGCTCTCTCTGGGGATAAGACCCTGGAGAGGAGCTTTGTACATGTTCCGAATTTGCACATGGGGATTTGACCTCTATCTCCACTCCAAAGTTGTGGGTGTCCTATTGCTTCAAAAATAAATGAATAGGGGAGATGTGAGGAGCCGCCCTCACTATCGCTATTGCCGTTAGAAGATGGCGCTGACATCTGCTGTCAGTTGGAGTTAACCGTTAGAAGATGGCGCTGACATCTGCTGTCAGTTGGAGTTAACCGTTAGAAGATGGCGCTGACATCTGCTGTCAGTTGGAGTTAACCGTTTAAGCTGTGCCTCTCCCGTGGCGTCATCTGGGGTGATGTGCAAACCACCAATCCCGGCTCTACACGTCTCACTCGGAGCTCCTAGGCTTATATAAGGGGCTGGGTTTCTTAGCTTGGGGTCTCCCTCTAAGAAGCTGATCATCTATCTCTCAAGATGCATTAAAGCTTTACTGCAGAAGGATCCGAGTGTTCTGCGTCGTTCTTGCTGGCGAGACGGTAGCGCGGGACA